>NW_015150458.1:678781-706276 GCF_000732505.1 Cyprinodon variegatus | reverse complement strand
TTTCCCCCTCGACATTCTGGCTTTTTTCCCCTCAAAATTCTGGCTTTTTTCCCCTCAAAATTCTGGCTTTTTTCCCCTCAAAATTCTGGCTTTTTTCCCCTCAAAATTCTAGCTTTTTTCCCCCTCAAAATTCTAGCTTTTTTCCCCCTCAAAATTCTGGCTTTTTCCCCCTCAAAATTCTGGCTTATTTTTCTCCTCAAAATTCTATCTTTTTTTTCCCCCTCAAAATTCTGGCTTTTTTTCCTCCTCTAAATTCTGACCTTTTTTCTCAAAATTCTGATTTTTTTTCCTAATATTAAAAGTTAACAGATTTTACATTTTATTTCAGTTCAATATGGGGAAAAAAAAGTCAGAATTCTTAGAAAAAAGGCAGAATTCTTAGAAAAAAGTCAGTTAACTTTTTTTTCTCCCCCCAGTGGCCCTAATTCTCTTCTGTAGAAGGGAGTTAAGTATTCAGATTTTACTTAAGTAACCACCACTTATAAATATATTTTTATTGGAGTTAAATAAAATTTAGTCAGCAAAAAATATTTTTATTAAGAGTGTAAAATATTTAGGATTTAAAAGGCTTAGTGTTCATTGAATTCACTCACTCATTGAAATTAATAGGCTTAATTCAAAATAATGTATTTGAAAGACTACAATTCAAATTTTAAAGTGATTCAAATAAATAGCTTTATTTCAACAAGAAGGAATGAAACCAATCCTTATTGTAGGTGAAGAATTCAAGTTGGAGCAGAATAATGCTTTCCTTTGAAGGTATACACTGCTCAGTGTTTTACTTGATCTCTAAATAGCTCAGCATGTTAAAAAAATACCATTAAAACAACAAAGGTAGTATTATTATTTTTCCAAAAAGTCACCTAAATAGATGTTAATAAATATATAATAGTTAGTTCCATACATCTGCTAATATATGCTAACCACAATGTTTACCATTTTTTTTGCTTACTGTTGGGAAATATTTTTTTACTTAAAAAAAAAATACATACATGTCCTGTATTAGGAATTACGTGAACTTCATTAGAACGTGATATTTTACATGATGTCACAGAAAGTGGAAAAAGTGCCTTATTAGTGCTGCTAAGATGATGTCAAAGTTGATGTAAGTTTGTCCTGCATGGCTCCTTCAATCCTTGTATGGCTGTAAAGGACATTTGCTAAGTTGCCTTAAAGCCAAGCTGGGTGAGCCGGAATGAGCAGAGATCTGGTTTTCTTGAGTTGCAAAGGATTAATGAATAATTTTAATGTCTGTGACTTTTGCTTCACAGGTTGTTGACGGGCTCTACCTGGGCAACATAAGAGGTAAGATGAACATGTTTTAGAAAATGTATCCTGCTTTAATTTCTTGGTAAATGCCTAAAAGACAAGTCATGCTAGACATTGATTATAATGATTTTCAATTACTGAGTGTTGTTGACTTTTATTTTTTGACTAACGTCACAAATAGATTCTGTTTGTTTCATTGAGAAGCAAAGTGTCATCTATAAAGAGTTGCTAAAAAGACTGCAATAAGAATCAGTAACCATGTGAGGTTTATGGTAGCTGGTTTGGCTGGACACGCACCCCCTTCCCATCCAAACTGGCATTTGCACTAATTTTAGCTCCATCCACATGATGGCAGAAGCATCACAGCTAAAGTTAGACCAGCTGACAGGAGAAAATGATCACAGCAGATAATTTAAACTCAGATTTGTCTCAGTGAGAGCTTTAAGCCGTACTGCTCCAGGCCAGTTCTATTATGTGTAAGAAATTGAGCCATAAGGAAGATATCTTCCTTTTTTTTGCTGTTTTGTTTTATGTTTTCCCTCACATCTGTGTTCAGGCATGCATATCACAATAGTGATATCTATTTATTGTCTGAGATTAAGAAATGGTTAAAAGAAGGATGAAGCTGAATGTTGCCAGCTACTAAAGATATTATGTTTAGGAAAATAAACTTGGGTATGGAGGTGAAGCACAATGCCCAGAAAAGAAAGCACTGATATTCTACATGTAAACTCCTGAGGTGAAGATTTGATAAAGATTTATCCAGTGAGGAGCTGCCTGGAAGTCAAAGAAATGTTGTCTGAGAGTAATAGCTCGGACATCTATAAAACTAACTCCTTACGTAAAACAGCTCTGCAGTGAGTACAGCCAGCTTAGTTTTCATTAGTAGTGACTGTCTTCTTGGGACAAATGTTCATTCAAAACACAGTAATTCTACTCGCAATTTGATAGATCACTATCTATAGATCATTTTCTATATATCATTATCTATAGATCATTATCTATAGATCAGGGGTCACCAACCTTTTTAAGTCTTAGAGATACCTTCTGGGTACTGAGAGCTACCAACACTGACCTATGAATGGACAGCGTTCACCTAAAACTTCCTGCATAATAAACACATTTTTAATTGCTAATTTTCTTTCAAACATTTCCATTTTGAAATCTTTATAAATGCAAAGGTGATTAAAACAGAATAGCAACAGATTACAATCCAAATTTAAACCTCACTGGTGAGTTGTGCTGTTTTCAGAAGATGCTGAGGGCTCCCCATATGGACCTTGAGGGCCCTTGGTGCCCCAGTGGTGCCCGCAGACACCTCGTTGGTGACCCCGTTATAGATCGTTATCTGTAGATCACTATTTATCAGACTCTAAGCAGATCACTTAACTATCTGCTAAAAAAGGTGTTTTTTTTCTGATAATACAGCAAAGCTTAAGAAGGAAAAAAAAAAACTTGTCTGATACTTATGCAAAACTTATTTCAGACTTTGTGCCTGCTTTAAGTGACGTTTAGCTCTTTTTCATAAGAACCTTTAACATTTGGTGTATTTGTATAGCATTAATGCATTTTACTTTATTCAGTGTTTTTCAAATCTAACTATCTTTTTATTTGATAATTATACACAATGTTGATTCATTCCATTTCTGCATAAACTGTTATACAATCATTCTGTGCTGGAACAACAGTTTTGCTTTTTTATCTTTCTATTTTTTCACTTGCACAACTAATAATAAATCTAAACCAATGGTACTTTTTTGTTGATACTGTAAATTTCCTAGACTTGAGGACTCAGGATGAAGAAAGGACATGAAATGTTATCTATAGTTAAACTCAGACACTAGTTGTTGTGACCTATAGCATTATTTTATGTGTTTTATCATTTATTCGCATAAAAACAAATCATTTTATGTCAGCCTTAAATAGAGCAACTGATTTTTTTCTTGTAATTACTTATAATGACCAGATTTTTTTTTTGTTCTGTTTTTTAGCAAACATCTAATATGATCTGCATCCTATATAATAAATATGACCACTGTGAGGTTCCTGATTCCTTTTATTAAATTTGTGCAAACTTCCATGAATGGGGGAAGCTGTGTTAAATCAGCAAGAGATACATTTCCACAGACATATTTTCCTCAAACATTTGTAAACGTTTTACATTCAAACTGTCGAGTTGGATAGAATTTAATCCTTATAATGTTTCATTTCTTTAGTGAAAAATTGTCTGTATGTGAATTTTCCCAAAAGAATAACTTGACTTTTTAGCTGACAATAATAATGCAAAAATATAAACAAATACCTGAGTGATGTTTCTTATTTTCTTGCCACAGATTCAGAGAACAGAGGAGGTCTCTCCAAAAATGGAATCACCCACATCCTTTCTGTGTACAACAACGCTAAGCCAGTATATGAGGTTAGTGAAGAAACCAGCCATTTTGGTCTGTTTTGTGGTATATTTTTTGATTCATCAAACCAGTGTTTCCTGTGGAAATTTTGATCTAGAATTGCTGTAGGCTGTGCCTCTAAGCGCAGTTCAATCTGTTAACCAGTAGGGGGAGCAAGGGATCTTTGGTCCTTGTAACACCTCTGTAACAGAAACTATTGTGTGATGGCAAAAGGAGTTAATGTCAAATACTTTGCTGCTAGTTTAGTTGACACAGATTTAAAAGTTTATGATGTATAACTTACAGTACGTCACATTAAACAGAACTGTAAATCAGCTATACTCACAATCAGAAAACTGCAACTAACTGCTTTTATCCTTTATTTACAGGACATGAAGTACCTTTGTATTCATGCAGATGATGCTTCCAGTCAGAACCTGTGAGTAAACGATTTGCCTTATTCATATTTATGTTATCATTAATTATTTTTAGTTTTTAATCTTTATTTACTGCTAATACTTGCTTGGTTAATATAATAAGGGTCAAAGTAAAAGAAAAACTCACCATAAGGTTTTTTTTTTTTTTTACTTCTTGTGGCACAGTTTGACATATGATACATTTGAAACAAAACCTTTAAGATGCAGCAAATCCATGTGTAGATGAACATTGTGCGTGACATACAGCTTTGCAGGGCCTTGTTTGTTTATTTAACAAAACCTGAGTAAAAGTAGCAGCAGAAGGAGGCAATATGGTTAAAAAATGAAATCTCTGAATTTTTTTTCGTACTAAATCCCATTTATCGATTTGGTATTTATTATTTTATTGTTAAAAACAAAAAATTACCAAAATAATTTTCAAAAACTAGCTTTTAATTTAAGTATCCCTTCTGCAAGTTGAACTGATTCAAAGTTCAGCTGTGAAGCATGATAGTAAAACAACTGGCAGGCCTTTCCATTGTAAACAAGGAAAACATAAGATGCAAGATGTCTGCAGCCTGTTGCATGACAAACTGATATCACCTTGAACTATGGAAGCTCAAGAATTTCAAAAATTCAGGGAAAAAAAAGATTTTCCAGAGATAAAATCTTCATAAATAGAACCTTTGATTATGTGATAAAATCATTGTATTGCCCAGCCATACTAAAAGATGACATCATCATTAATAGGTTGAACCAGTTTTTCACTTTCAGTCTCCCATCTATGACCCACATTTTCGTGTTTCTCTAGTTTTCTCAGATCTGTGGATATTCATTTATGTGATGTCTTCTAAAATCTAAAGGCAGAATTTCAGTCTGGTTCATTTCTAGACCCCGGCTGGTATTGTTTTCTACTCTTGAT
This sequence comes from Cyprinodon variegatus, assembly GCF_000732505.1. NCBI lineage: Eukaryota > Metazoa > Chordata > Actinopteri > Cyprinodontiformes > Cyprinodontidae > Cyprinodon > Cyprinodon variegatus. The sequence continues at coordinate 701,282 of NW_015150458.1, read as the reverse complement.
ATTATTTATTTTTTTCTATTTGAGTTAAGTTTGATTTAAATAAACTTGGTGAAACTTTTTCTCTAAGCTTGATGCTCTCGGTTTTTATGAAACATCTCAAACTTGTGATTGTTTATCCAAAAAAAAAAAAAGTTTAAAAGTTTTCCAAAGATAAAATGCATTACCGTATAATTTCTGAAGAGAAGGGGTGTCATCTCAGAATCCTTTTGGAATAGAATAGTCACTTTAATGTAAAAGTCAATCCACATATAAGCCATCCTGATTGTACATATGACACCTCAAATCTCTGTGTTACTCCCTTGTACTTTTTTGTTTTTTTATTTCTTATTTTTATTTAGTTTTTCATTGTGTGTGATACAAGTACACTTGCACCTTAGCCCTTATTTATTTTTTATATACTGTATATACAGTGCTTGCTTGTTTATTCTTAATGCACCTTTTCCTCCTTGTCTGCACCTTCTTTAATTACAATGCCAATATGTGACCAGTGAATTTCTCCGCTGTGAGATCAATAAAGCTCATCTAATCTAATCTAATCTAATCTCTAATGTAAGTAAAATAAAACTATCAGCTTTTTTCTAAGTTTACTTTCTCCAATGTTAGCATACTAACTGAGGCCTGTGGGATCAACGATGGAGACGTAAAGGATGCAATTCAAAAATGAAAACAAATTTAGTAAAATACCATAAACAGACTAGTTTTTCATAATATATAATTCCAATTTTCCTAACATCATCTCCAGTTTTCCTCCTTGTACTACCAACAAGAATGTAGTTTTTTTATAACTAAGCATCTGTCGTTGACTATTTTCTTTGAATGTTTTTTTTTCCTGCTTAATCCTCAAAAATGGTGTTTAGGGGAATCAAAAATGAGATTTACTTTTAATCCGATGACCTATGCCCATATTTCTAAAGGAGATTCAAGAATTTCCCACCTGAGAGACGGCCAATAATGTTGACTTTCACACTCTCCTTGGATTTTAAGTGAGGTTAAAGAACTAGATACTGCTTCTTGACTGGAGTTTGAGTAGACTAGGTGGTTTATACTTTGACATGAAGTCAGTAATGTACTTAAATGATTTATAGACCAGCAGAAATATTTAAACATCTTTTTTTCTGAGAGACTGGGAACCGATTTAATGATGTAATGTAGCTACAGGGGGATTACACTACTTAGCTCTCTGGGACAGTCTATGGCAGGTTTCTAGTCAGAAGAGTTGGGCTAAACGTTTAACCTTAACTTCAGGAAGAACAGTTTGGTTTTCATTCCGGCCGTGGAACCCTGTGGAGCCGTACAAGACATTTGGTCTTCTCCCTCATGGTGGCCTGTGGGGGGCACCAAGGAGCATAGAGATGTGGGCAAGTGAAGTTTTAGAGTCTCTATACTCCAGCTAATGATTAATTGATTACTAAATGACGATCATTTCAATAAGGATTCATCGTGATTAATTGTTTCAGCCCTACTTCCCTCAGTAAAGCTGTGCTGAAGGAGATACCTGGCGAGTAGAAGTCAGGGCGGCTCTGCTAAGACTGCTGCTAAGAATGGCTACGGGTACCACTTAAAGCCTTCAGTTCTAATAATGATAATTTTCTCCTTGGAGCTCATGAACACATAACCCTTAATTCTTAGAAGGGAATAATGTTCAGCAAATAAAAAAAAATTGTCAGTGCTGAAATGTGGTAAAAGCAGGTTAAATACCTGCTCAAAGGTTTTTATTATTAAAAGGTTTTTTTAATATACAGTTACAATCTGCATTTAATTAAGATTAATTTGTCTAAGTGTAAGATGTACCTGTAATATTCTCAAATGAAAAATGGCAATAAAAAAGGGTCATGGGGCCAAATCAGGCTCCCCTCCCTGAGAAGTAAGAGTCTAGAAAGGAAAACTTTGCTTCTCTAGTAACAGTTAAACTAACCACACGTTATGTCAGCTATGTTTATGTTTTCTGGAGGCCGATGAAGTGCTGAGGCTTCCATTGTTATGGTTGACAGGCTGGGTGTTGACAGCTATGAGCTGCACCATCACTCTGAGCACTGACTGCTACCACAACACGTTAGTCATAGTCAATACCTTTCTACAAGGTCTGTGACTTCATATGATACTGTTTTTTCTGATTACAAGCCGCATGCAAGTGGAAAGGAAACCCAGTTTACTTGGTTGTAGTTGGAGCATAAATGAGCCATCTTTGTTGTTAAAAACATTGGTAACTCATTGGAGAGCCACTTTGGAGTTTGAGAAATGCATATCTCTGTGTTCTCCATTTAGAGCACCGATCACAGATTTGTTTCATCAAAAATAGGCTGATGACATTTCTGAAGAGTTATAACATATGAATCCCAGACAGTTATAAAAAAAAAAAAAATAGTCTTGAGTTTTATCTCTTTTAATCATCAGTCGGTTCAGTTACCAACGTTAAATAGGCGCTGAAGAGGAACTTGTTTTTGGTGAAACACCTAATGAGATTTTGACTGTGGTGGCTGTTTGGCTGTTCTTGATTGGGTTGGGGTGTGGTGAGGTGCGGTGGGGGTGTCTGACCTCTGCTGTCGCAATCAGGCGTCGTTCCCTCCGGCTGCAGAGGAAGGAAACCTCCCAGTGACATCTGGCTGTTTGCTTCGACCACCCAGGCCTTTATAATAAGCCCTCTCTGTCACAATCACTGGTCTGACTGAGGAGGAGAGGGTGAGGCCAACCGCCGTCCTGCTACCCTCACCATCACCCTGGGGCCTCTATGGTCAGACCTAAAGGCCCTTCTTATACGATTGGTACATGACAGAGAACAGCATTACTGGTCTGACGGGCTTCTTACTGTATGTGAATGCTAGGCTGCTGTTAATCCGTCTCATTGGGTGTTGGAAACTCATTTGCTTTTCATAAGCATTTTGTTTTAATGAACAAATTAATACATCAAGAGGACGATGACAAATTTTTGTCAGTATTTCTAAATTTGCAATAATGCACTGGTGTCCACAGGTCCAAAGTGGTGCTGGAACTGAGCAAACTTTTGTCAATTAAGGAAAAAAAAAACAAGAAAATCAGCATATAATATACCAAACATACCGCATATTTGCAGAAGCTCATTTTGAATTTAAAAAATACAGCAGCTTCTGCTGGTTCAAGCTTTATATTCTGTCTTCTTAAAACCTCAAACTTCTGTCACAAGGTAGTTTTCTGCACATGGAACAAGACCGCCGGAAACTTTTGTGCTAGGAGGACTGAGCGAAGTGCTGAGGGAGACATTTTAAAGAAGAGTTGGGATCTCAAGGAGGAAAAAAAAAGCGCCAGTCAGTCTATTTTGGCTCCAGTCTGTTACCGAGTCTCCTGTTGAGTAACCAACATCTGCTCCCCTAGAGACGCTGTTATCAGCCACGCACGTCTTGCAAAAACGAAAGGATGTCATTGTTTGCAGACTGTTAGTATGCAAGATGTCTGAGCAACAGGAGCTTTATTTTGTTGTCTTTGTATCAAACCTTAAAGTGATGCATTTACCAAAAAGCTGGTTGTAGCCTGCTTTATCACAAACTCTGTAAGCACACTCACCAGGTTGCTTGCATGACATGAGTAGAGTGGTAGAAAGATTTTTTTTTTTAAACAAATAAACCCCTAGCAATTTCTTCAGAACGATTGAAATCTATTAAAACCACCATAGGCTTCTCTGTAAACCACTTTGTGTATTTGCAGTTTCTACAGACCCAATCACAATTTGTAAAACGTATTGGAAGCTCATTGTTTTGGCCTTTCACTAGAGTTTCAGTTCAAGGTGTCTTTTCTCAGATCCCATTTATTGTAACCCCTCTTCAACTCCACAGCCTGCATTCCTGAATAACAGTTTGTGTTTGTTTTCTTATTTCAGACATGTTTGCATGTACTGCATGTTGCACAATCTGTTCTTTTCCTCTGGCCAACGTGGTTCATGTGTTCCTTTCCAGATTGCAGTATTTCAAAGAGTGTATCGGCTTTATCCACGAGTGTCGCCTCAACGGTGGAGCTTGTTTGGTTCATTGGTAGGTTGGCGACCAGCTTCTTTGTAGCAGCTCAGGGTGTCGAGTTCTAAATGATGTTATAGAGAGTATCTTTTCTTCATAAGGGGTTTTTAATAAGTTTTATGCTCTTTGGGTCTGCAGCTTACCTGCACCCTAATGAGCATGAAAGTCCATATTATTTTGTCCTCTTCATTATCATGAAACTTTAATTTAAAACAAGAATTGTGTGCATACATTTATGATTATTTGTTGGTGCATCCTTATCCACACGATATGTACAGGTTCAAACGTATAAATATGCCCCCAATAATATATATAGGAATATTAACTATCCTTTGATGAATTAGCAACTATCAAGAGCTACTGGCAGATATCCTCCTGGATGTTTGACCTCTTCTTGGCAGAATGCATGAGGATCATTAGAATATTCCTGTCTCAGATCCATCGTAAAAACATAGTCTGCAAATTATCAGTGGAGATGAGGTTTGGGTGATTTCTGTCACTTTATAAAAGGCTGCTTCATCTCTTCAGAAGCATGTTGAGATCCCTCCCCAGTTCAAACACCATAACTTTGCCATCCAGCACAATTCTCACTACATTTGTAAGTTTATCTTTTAGCTTAAATTGGACGGGTCAGCCCATTACGTTGCTTCACTGTGCTTTAGAGCAGGGCAGCTGTGATTCCACGATAGTCTCAGCTCTAAGTGCTTCAGCCCTCAGTAGGTTGATGCAGAGAAGTCTTTACAATGACCCTGAATATTTTTAAGGCTTCTTCATGTTTCTCTCCACTGCTGAAACATGCCTTGTTCTCAGAGGGGTTTTACAAAGAAACTGACTTGATCCAAGTTGCTTGGCTTCTTTGATAGATGGCCTTTATCATTGACACTCATCTCTGAGTTTGAGTTTAATATTCATTCTAGAAATAATTTGGAACTGATTTGTCTGTTAGCTGCTCCTTTGTACTGAATAATTTGCATAAATGAATAAAGATCTGTTTTGCTTGTGAAGTATCTTTCTTGTGTGAACTTCATCAGTTTGAATAAATATGCTGAAGGAAAATTAATTAAAAGGCCTCATGGAGATGGCTATTAATATGTTAATCCACAACACTTTTTCAAGGAGTCCCCACTTTCTAAGCATGGTGGTGGTAGCATCATGCTGAGACTTTTTTCACCTGTGTGGGCAATGCTAGGTGTCACAAGCTGGACGGTGATTGGATCACGTTGAAACAGAAACGGGAAACTAATTTCTTTTAAATCTACTCTATGAATGCTGCCAAAAAGATTTTTAATCATGTATTAACAAGCATGTATATATTTGAGCCTGTACACAAAACTACGTGGCAAACTGGATGTGATAAACTCTATAATGGACCCAATTCTTTTTTTAAATGTCTTATTTAAATAGTTGGTTCTGTGATGATGATTCCAGATCATCCAGATCCTTTTTGTTATTGAAGCAGTAAAAATTCATCAATGAAACCCTGTGACCTGGATGCTCATGATGACTCCTTGTAATTATCAATATACCAGAGAGCATGGTCTCCAATATGCTTAGAATATTTTTGTTATTATTTGAATGTTACCAGATTGCTATATTACATTGCAATGTCACTGTAGCCTTGCAGGTGTTTCACGCAGCACCACCATTGTTGTGGCCTACCTGATGACCGTGACCCACTACAACTGGGAGGAGTGCTTGACTGCTGTCATGGCTGTTCGCTCCATTGTCGGTCCAAACTATGGCTTCCAGCAGCAGCTGCAGGAATACCAGAATACACAAGTCTCTGAGGTAAACATGATGAATGCAGAAACAGAAAGTAGAAAAACTGACTTGTGAGTATTGAAGCTGCAGGTATTCTGGATCATAAGGGGAAATATTGTAGATTCTCTTAAACATGGCAGCAAGTAGGTCCCTGTAGATGGTTGTATGCATTAATTGTGATTCACCATTCGAGGAGGGACAGGATGTGACACATCCAGCCGTAACAGTGCACATGCAGACTGTGGTTAACCAGTCAACTGTTAATCGCAGCATCTCACATATGCTTAGAACCGTCCCTCAAAGCAGTTTATTTTTCTGTTTCTTGCAGAGGACAACAAGCAACTATGGTTTGTTTCACTGTAAACAGTAACGGTTAGATATATATATTTTTCAGTTTATTTATTTATCATCTTAAGGGACTTTAAAAAGGCAGTTCTGTCAGTTTGTACAGTCAGGCGGCTAAAAATTTTTACTAAGAAAAACTAGCCGATTGCATCAAGTCATTGACTTGCAGGACAACCACCTCCACAATTAGCTTGTAGCGACAGTAGATATTGGTTTGCATTTTTTTAGTATGCATGCAACAATAGTAGAGTGGAAAAACTCTTGGCCATCTGCCAAGAACTGGGCTTCACAGAGAGAGAAGCAGACACACAAAAGGAATATGATGGCAATGATCCATACATCCTCTCCATATTAGGAAAGGTAACAGTAAAATTGCTCCTCAGTTGACTGTCTAGGAAAGAAACGGTTAAACAGACAAGCTTTTATACAGCTTTTATGTCAAAGGGAGGAAAGAGAGCAAATACAATTAGTCACAGTAAAAAATTGTGTGTAGGACAGAAATGGGACTTAACACTAAAAAAACAGCCTAACTCTATCATCTACAACTGAAGGTGTTGATGGTATGGACACCTGATATTTCTTTCCAGAATGGTGTCACAGACAAAAAGGAACAAAAGAGATTAAGCTATTATGACAAGAAAAAGCAGAGAACATAAAGTTGGGGTTGTACTAAAAAATACTCCAGAACTAGAGAAAAGCAATAGAATGAAGTGGAATGTTATTAAATTGTCTCTATGTGCTCCAGCAATCTAAGCCTATAGCAGCATAACTATAGAGATAGCTCACGATAACCTGAACCACTCTAACTAGAAGCTTTATCAAAAAGGAAAGTTTTAAGCCTACCCTTAAAAGTACACGGGGTGTTTGCTTCACAGACTAAAAGTGGTAGTTGTTCCACAGTAGAGGATCCTGATAATTAAAAGATCTGCCTCCCATTCTACTTTTAGAAATTCTAGGAACCACTGATAAACCTGCAGATTAAGAGCAAAGGAACAATCATCTCTCTGATGTAAGATGGAGCTTGGCCATTTAAAGTCGTAGGGAAAACGGCTGTTCCAGCTCCTCCTGAGTGGTGCCCAGCTTTACACGAGTGAATAAAGCGAATGTGATTTGTCGATTATCAAGGGGGCGGGATTGTTGTTAATAAAAGGTTCACAAACATGTTTGGTTGTGGCCGGTGTCTCGGAAGCATCTTGCTAACCAGTTTGCAATTTAGTGCTAGTAGGTTCCCAATGGGAAATTACATTGAGACCAAGTAGCACTTAGCAACAACACTGTCAAGGAACCAGTGGTGTCAAAAGTAAACACTTTTGTTACTTAAGTAGAAGTATAGATACTGCAGTTTAAAAACACTCTGGTAAAAGTGGAAAAAGTACTCCAAAAACTTCTTAAAGTATAAAAGTCAGTATATAGTATAAAACAGCCAGATGCCACTATATGATTTAAAAGCTCAATTTTTCAACCATTTCGAAAAATTCTTTGAGATAGGGCCAAGGATGAGGGAGGTCTTGTTGGTTTCCGCCTCCATCTCTCGATACGTTCTCGCCTGTGTCCGACCTTTCAGAAATGTCAACATATGTTTCTGAATCCAACATTGTAGCATGGCATAGACAATTCACGTTTGCAGTTTGAAGAACACCTGCTTGCTTCTGATGATTTCCTTCAGCTAACCAATGAGTGTTTGCGTTATGACTTATCCAATTACACTAGTTTTCACTAGATGTGGATGGCACCAATGATCTGCATTGGATGGCGCACATGACATGAAATAAATATGTATAAACATTAAACAGAAGCCAAGAGTAACGAGTAACGTTCTTTAAAAAAAATGTAAGGAATAGAAAGTACAGATACTTGTGTGAAAATGTAATGAGTAGAAGTCAGAAGTAGGAAGAAAAATAAGTAATGGAGTAAAGTATAGATACCTAAAAAGTTTACTTAAGTACAGTAACGAAGTATTTGTACTTTGTTACATGAGATTTCTGCAAGGAACGCTATGGACAGCCGAAACATGCAAGAGGAGGATCGTAGATGAGTCTCCTCTGTCATGCATTTTTTATTTAGAGGAGGAAAACGGGGACGAATTTATTGTGGAAGAGGACACCAGGGCGGCAGCAGCTTGGTTTGGTGTAGAAGGCTTACAGCCATACATGTTTGAACCCTTGCCTCGCAACGCAACCAGTTCTGTTAGCTCTACGCCTGCTGAAGACACAGATGTCCATCCCCGTGAACACAGGGACGTAACTCAATGGTGAAGCAAATGATTCTTATTTCTTATTTCAGCCGTTGTGTATATTAGCTGCGACAAATGAATCAAGATGCTATGACTGAAAAAATTTGATTGACAGATGACCGTTGATATATGATTGGCCGAATTTAGGTGTACAAGCTGACGTATAACTAACTGGCCTGCATAAAATAACGGAAAGAAAACAACACAGATTTTAAGACTGTTTGTTTATTTTTTTTAATAGGAAGTTTCTAAATTTTGGTGTGATAAAGAATACATTTATATATATGTTTAAGCCAGAATGATTTGACATTCAAATATGACTCTCCTTCGACTTTAAGGCTTTATATGTGAGAACAGGGATTTTAACTTCCATTCTGGATTTAACAGGAAGCCAATGAAGAGAAGCTAGGATAGGAGAGATATGATCTCTCTCTTTAATTTTCATCAGAACTTTTGCTGCAGCATTTTGGATCAAAGGCTTTTAACTACAGTCTGTGGACTTCCTGATAGTAAAGAATTACAATAGTCCAGCGTTGAAGTAAAAAAATGCATGGACTAGTTTCTCAGTATCATCCCATTTCTCATTTTTGCAATATTCTGCAGATGAAAGAAGGTCATTCTAATATCCTGTTCTGCAATGGAATTTAAATGTCCTGAACAAAAATAACAAAAATAAAGGTTTGCAAAGATTATTGTAGGTCTAATCAGTCAGGAGTGGAAAAATGCAGACATTTGACCTGTTTAAAAATTGCATTCAGTACTTTCAGTCTTACGAAACTATATATAGTGTGTATATATATATATATATATATATATATATATATATATATATATATATATATATATATATATATATTTTTTTTTTTTATTGATATATAAAAATATACATTTAGAGTCTAAAGTCATACATTTTTCCCTTTAAGTTCATCCGGTGCCGCACTGACTAAATTTTCTTCCACAAGCACCTGCTGAGTGGCCCATCAAAGACTACTGGTACATAGAACCAGTTAAAGGCAAAGAATGGAGTCTATATACATCCATCCAGACCACAAAGCATCTGCTCACACAGTCAGCCTTCACCATGTGTTGATATGAGGCTCCCTGCGCAGCCAAGGAGAAATTATCTCTGATCAAGTCATAGCCAGAGATCGCTGCTGCTGTGAATGGTGAAGACAAAGGTTACAAACTGTAACAGTACAGAGAAGTAGGAGAACAGAAAGGGACTGATAAGAATGAGTAGCTGGATCGTGTTACAACGCAGCATAAACAAACCCTGAGTGCGTAAAGCGCCGCTGCAGGTGGAAACAAACTGACCACTTGAGGTTTGTTGTTCACTCTAATGGTGCATTCAGACTGAGTGCAGTGTCCGATGATTTCTGCCAGCACCATGGGGAGTTCACTGCTCTGCATTTCAGATGCACAGTGTTTACACCCTGGAATGCATCATCAAATAAGAGGAGCTTCAGCTGTGTGAAGCTGAGACACCATTAGTGCAGGTTTGTGCATTTAAAATGGTCATTTGTAGAAATTAAGTAAATAATAATAATTATTATAAAAAAAAAAAAAACATAATGTGTGCTACTTTTGTTTCATAGATATCGAAGCTTCTTTTTTTTTTTTTGGTCTTCTGGAGGTCGACAATTACCCCCACTAAGCTCAGAATTTAGTTAAAATGATTTCATGTTATTTTACAGAATAGCCTGCACACAATGGTGCATCACTGTTTTAGAATTTAATGCACACCATACACTTATGCTGTGGCCACAAATAATTACATCATGAGAAAAAGTTTGCATTAGTATTAGTTTTTCAAGAGAATGAATCAGTGTTTTGTGGGCATGTTTTATTATTATTTTTTTTTTTTCTTTTTCCCATGTCAGTTCCCAGGCTCCGTAAACTATTTTCCATCTTTGGATTTTTGTTACAAACACATTTGCATTTAGTATTTATAATGCTTTGCAGAAGTGTTCAATTTTCTTTCAAATGTTTTCAAATTACAACCAAAAAAACTCCAATGTATTGGGTTTTTTATGTGATGGACCAGAAAAGGCAGTGCATAGGGGTGAAGTTGGAGGACAGGAACATCTCACAGAGTTCTGTTTTATTTGTTAATTTGAAGATGAGACACAGGGAGGGTTTTTGACACAGCCTGGTAGGGCTCCCAAGTAGACCAATATTAAGAGCAGCTTTCAGCAGTGTTATACAGTCTCTGGATAAGCGGCACAATTCAGGGTTAAGAATCTGCTTTTTAGACAATGCTTAACTTTGTACCCCACAAATCTGGACTGCATTTAGTAAGAAATAATTCTTTTTTTTTTCGTAAGAAGTCCTGTTTGCAGAGTCTGCAGGCCAAATAGAATTCACAATAACCATGTGACAGAAGGTGGTCTGGTCAGATGAGACCAAAATTAAACAAATCTGGCTTGTAAGCAAAACACTGTGTGGTAGAAAACTGACTCTGTGCATCAAACTGAAACCAGTCTCACCACCATGACACACAGTGGTAGCAGCATCATCCTGTGGGCCATCTATTCTTCTGTAAGCGCAGTGGAACAGGTCAGAGTTAATGTAGGGACAACGTGATCTGAACACCGGTCTATCCTGGAGGGAAAACAGTCAATGCGGTTATTGGTGGGTATTTAAAGTACTTTTGGAAGCTCAAAAGCTAGTGCTTGCCACACTATTAAGATTTTTATTAGCACAAAGTGTTAAAAACCACCATTCGGTTTCCTTCCACTTTACAGTTGCTAAGTGATTTATGTTGCGCCATCACAAAGATACCAATGAAACAGATATCTATGAAAGGAATATTGATTCTTTTGGAAGGTCACCTGTTATTGTGAAAAAATGTTTCAAAGTAAGAGTCCCATCAGTAATATATTAATATTAAAATTAATATATTAATTTCCTTATTAATCTATAGTAATGTATAGTTTGGGTGATATGATCAGTGTTAAATTGATCAAGCCTGCAGCAGCTGGCTGATTTAAAATCTGGATCATTTGCTGAAGACACACAGTGTGTGTCACGACAGCGGTGTAAGAGAAGGGGAACTGCAGGGGGTTTGCTTGGATTGCATTAGCCTGGGCAAGGCTCATCACGTGTTATATTACTGTCAGCATCTTGCAACATAGCATGACCAAAAAAAAAATCTGCTCAGGGTTTGGAGACGTTGCACTGATTTCTAGGATTTAAGAGGAAATACGTTTTCTGTCTGTGATTTTCCCACGTGTGTCAGAGAGAAAGTAAAAAAAAAAAAGAAATGAAAGCTTTGCAACATATGAAGAGATTAAGATAAATAATGTAAATTATGTATTTAAAGTTGTAAATATGCTGTAAAACTCAGCAACACTAAACACTGGTAAAGTAAATGGATTATTATAGTTGAGCCTGTTTTGACCTTGAAACCTGATCAGTTTTTAAAACCATAAAATTTTAAAGGTACAGAAATATAATATGTTATACAGACGTATGTTATTTATTATCATCTAGTAACTGAAAAAGTCTCAATCTTTATAAAAATATTAATATTCACAGATTTCTTTTTCAAAAGGACAGCGTTTCATTTGTGCAGTGTTTTTGCACTGATTTATATTACCGGTAAGACTTCCTGTCACATTTATTTGAACATATTGCATGTAATTCATCCATCCATTTTCTGTCACGCTTTATCCCATGTGAGGGGTGCTGGTGCCCATATCCAGCTGTCAACGGGCGAGAGGCGGAGTACACCCTGGACTGGTCGCCAGTCCATTAATAACCATTCACCCACACCTAAGGAGAATTTAGAGAAGCCAATTAACCTAACAGTCATGTTTTTGGACTGTGGGAGGAAGCCTGCATGCTCAGGGAGAACATTCAAACTGCATCCTGCAAAGCAGCAGTGCTACCCACTGCATCACTGAGCAGCTCATGGATGGATGAATATTTATTTAAACATACTGCATATTAGTAATTCTTCAATTCAGAATAAAATGCAATCCCTCGATGGATTTAGATCAACGTTACTTGGACCTGTTGGTCTTCAATGCCAGACTAAACTAAAACCGCTATTGTTAGGACCTTTTCAAATAATATAAGGTCCAGAAACCAAAGTCTGCACACATTTTTAAAATAATCTGTATTTAGTCTTTGAGGCTCTCTTCCTTAATTTACATCTCCAATAGTTATTGATTTTAATAGAAAAAAGGAAAAATGGGGAATTTAAGTTAATCAAGAAACCACAAAAAAGACATCCAATACCCCTCTCACACAGAGGTCAACCGCCTTTTTAAGTGTCATTTCATTTTTGGCTGATTCTTCTTATACCCCTTTCCACAATCAACTTTTAGTGGCAGTGGGAACAGCTCACTGACGCGTGTCAAACCGGGTCAAACGACTTGATAAGCGACCCGCGTTAAAATCACACCGGCTCTTTGAGAACATCAGATCTATCCGCTGAATTACACGATACCATTGAACACAACATACAGACATCAACACTCTGCACCAGTCAGTGTGATCTAACAAGCCGAAATAACTGTCTACATTCGATAAACATGGCGCAGCACTGGTAAGAGGGTTTGGGACAGATGAGAGTGAAACGATAAAGCACACTTACTACTTTGTGGCTTCCTTACATGTTTTTTTTACGTTGTTTACTTTTCTGATTTCTGTCACTGGTGACATAATCAATGTTGTTGTCACAATGGTGTCACCGGACATGCAGCTGTGGGGGCATGGAGGCCACGCAGCTGCCAGTGGGGGATATAGACCCAGCTTTTTTTGTCATTGGGAAGGAAGCAAAATGCCCAATGATAGGGAGTCGACCCATGTTTGAAAAACCTGCTTTAACCTGGTATTTTCAGTGGGGAAAGAGACTTAAAGTTGTAGGGAAGTCATATCTAAATTTAAAATCATTCTGGCTTAAACATGTATATAAATGTAATCTTTATTTGATCATATTGTCCCAAAAGTTAGAAAATTTCTATTAAAAAAAATCCAGTCTTAAAATCTGTGTTGTTTTTTTTGTTGTCATTATTCTATGCAGGTCAGTTAGTTATACGCCAGCTTGTACACCTAAATTCGGCCAATCATATATCAACGGTCATCTGTCAATCAAATTTTTTCAGTCATAGCATCTTGATTCATATGTCACAGCTAATTTATGCAACGGCTGAAATAAGAAATAAAAATCATTTACTTTACCATTGAATTACGTCCCTGTGTTCACGGGGATCCCCGTGATGGACGCCTGTGTCTTCCACAGACGTAGAGGTAACAAAACTGGCAGAGTTGCGAGGCAAGGGCTCAAACATGTACGGCTGTAAGCCTTCTACGCCAAACAGGCTTCTGCCACCCTGGCTTCCTGTTCCAGAACAACTTCATCCCCGCTTTCCTCCTCTAAATAAAAAATGTACGACGGAGTAGACTCATTCACGACCTCCGACACAAAACTCTCCTCCTCTTGCATGTTTCCGCTGTCCATAGCGTTCCTTGACAGTGTTGATGTTAAGTCACCAAATTCGTGCTGCTTGGTCACAATGGAATTTCCCATTGGGAACCTACTAATACTAAGATGCTAACTGGTTAGCAGGACATTTCTGAGAAACGGGCCACAATCAAACTTGCTTGTGAACCTACCGCCCCAACAATCGCGCCCCCTTGATAATCAACACCACTTGGGAGAATTTGTAACTGCAACCGTTGGAACAGCCGCTTCCCTACAACTTAAAGGCTTGACTACAATTCCAGCAGGTTCAAAATAGATGTGTTGTGCAAAAATGTACAAACTGTAAAAACGCTTCTGTTTTTTTTATTTTTTTCCAGAAGCTGCTGGACTTTGAATTGTGCCACATAAACTGTTAACCTAAGATGAACCACCTTTGAAATGTCCTGATCTGCAGAGTCCTTACCTCTGAAAGATATGAATGTACTTTGTGGGTTCTGTCAGAATTTAGAAAGTATTTTATGAATATACAATTACATTTGTAAATTCTTCTAGATTTTATCTCTACTTTGGTTTCGTCTCTTTTTAGTTCATTATTTCTACAGCTGTGTAAATGTAATGAGTCAGTGATGTGCTGTTTGGCTTTTTGGACAATTTGAGAACCGATTTTAGGAAGATAAATATATTACTTTCACAACGACTTTCGTTTCAGTTTATTGTCATAGGCTCTGGTATGACACAGAGCCAGTTCATGATTCATGGAAACCATTTTAGAGATTAGAGCTTATTTTATTGCTTTTCTAGATGTTAAAAAAACCTTTTCTTTAAAAGCTAATAAAATCCAAAGCTATATAAAGTCATACTAACTTTCAAAACGAGGTTTCCTCTATTATAAGTGATAGTCATATTATAGTGGTTATGTCTGCAGGTATTACCGCCGACTACGATGCTCTTGTTTTTTTGGTTTTCACACTTCTCTGTAACAAGTTCTACTACAGTTTCACTGAGAAGTTTATGTAACCTCATCACAGACATCTTCCATTTGAGGCTTTTAATAGTTTATAGGAATGTTGTTTTTTTGTGTTTAAAAAAAAACATGTCCGGCTACAGTGATTTTTAAATCCAACAAACCAGAACTTTTTTGAATCTTTGGTGCACTACAAGTTTGAATTGGGGTAAGGAGGGTTTTTATTTCTTGTTTCTTCTTCTGTCTTTAGTACCGTGCATGGCTTCAGTCCAGTTTTCGTCCAAGTCCATTCAACGACCAGCAGCAGGTGGAAGCTTTGTTGAACCATAATGCTGCGTAGCAGGAGAGCCAGGGGGAGAGCGGTGGACCACAGCTGGATGAACCGGGAAGTAGACACTGATCATCCTGAAGGCAGCAGCTGAAACCTCTGCTTTCCATAAGAATATATGCCCAGAATCAGCTGGAACTACTTCTGTGTACCCAAATCAACCACCAACCCTATTAAAACCGAAGAACACTGTGGAAAATCCAAATGTTTGGATTAAGGAATAAATTGTTTTTTTTCTATCACAGTTTTTTAAATTATTATTATTGATATTGATTTAGAACTGTGCTACAGACTTTAAATCTTATAAAGCTGAGCATTGATAAGGGGTTTTGGTCCTCATGGATGCCTTATGATAGACACTCCAGCACTTTAGTCAAAATGAGCATCTTATATGTTTCTGTTTTTTCTTTTGTCTTTTTACCATTGACTTGGAATCCTTAAGACTGTGGTTGATTAATTATAAATAAATTTCTGCCTGACAAAAACACACAAAAGTAAATCACTTATAGCCTCACAGCTATTAGATTTAAGAAGAAACTTTTGGTACCTCTGTAAAGGTAAAATGTCATAGAATGGTTTTCTGGTGTCAGCACCATTGTAGCTTTGACCCTGCCTGAAATATTAGGGACAAAATACAAAATATTTTGCATTTTTTGAACCTCGCCAAAAGTTTCTTTGAAATAAACATTGCAAATCACTACACTAAAATGTCACAATGTCACTAAAATATTATTTATAGCACAAAAAAGTAGTACAGACTTTTAAATCTAAATGTTGTGTAAAAATATACCAAATTTGGACTCAATCAGATGAATCATATTTATTTTAGAATGGTATTAGTGAGAAATCTTAGGCGGAGAGGCCATTTTGGCACATTTATCCAAAAATGTCACCAAACTGTGCCAAATGTGTTTTTTACATCAATACTGGGGGTTTGTTAAAATTACGAGGTCACGTAGCAGCTGGACCCACCGGTGGGTCCGTAGGGTTCTAGGGGTTAAAGGTCTAGTGGAGGGTTCTCATGAATTTTTTGAAAAGACCCACCCTCTCTGCTTTAAAAATAAATGCACATGCACGACCCTGTACCCGCTTCCGAGGGGGAACACCTAATAAAGGCGTGCCAGAGCGTGCACGAGCCCATTTCTCCTGGTGCACGCTCTGTTTAAAAGTTGCTGTTTGCATCACACATATAAGCTTACTTTTCAAAAGATTTGCAATTTTTCCCACTATATCAGACTCACCACCGGAAAGTGAAAATAGGGACGAGCATGTAGGACGACCTTACGTAGACATATCACCTGAATGATTGACAATTAGGAGGACCACTTATATAGATAATCCACACGGAAAAAGAACATCCTCCACTATACCTTTAATCCCATCTTAAGGCCATGTAAGCTGCTGACTTTATGAAAATGAAAGACTTGGGTTTAATCAGAATGTTTTATTTGTATATGCACTAGTTCTTAGGTGTTTACTGTTTAACACTGAAGCTAATTAACTTGGCATCTGTATCACATTTTACAAAGTATAACAAATTAACAGAAAGGAAGCTATATTTGATCAAACTACCCACTCTAGATCCAGTACCTGGATTTCCTTTTACTTTCCATTCCCTTCTGAACGTCTAGCTTTATACACACCATCAACCAGTTGGCAGAAAAAACACAACAATAAAGATTCAGATCTTTATTCATGTACTGCTGGGTATTTTACAGCATGGCTCAATAAAAGCAAAGTAAAATTTTAACTAAAGGGCATGGTACAGCTGCAATTTATAAGTTGGAGAAGAAAAATGTTATTTAGTCTGAAAACAGTAATTAATTGATAATTATGAGAAATCTTCAAATTTAAAGGTTGAATGTAAAAGAAATCACTGTACTTATAAATGCTTATAAATGCTAAAAGTTGACATTTAGCAATATATTGCTTTAATATGCCCTTGTGAGCCATAGTTGTTTAAACACAATGAAAATGTTTTAAGGTTTAACAAATGCTACTTGATTTCTGAAAGCCTCTCTTTCTTTGAAATGCTCATCGTAATGTGACGATACAGGTTTTCTGCGACTCTTGTTAAATTTCTGTTCTGCATTTTGGTAATGTGTTTATGACTTTTTTTTTTGTTCTTTTGTTGTTGTAATTTAAAAAGAAATGCCATATTTTTAATAAATTTTAACCTGAAACGTGTCTTGGCATATGCTATGCTGAGTTGAAGCTTGTAATTAAAAAAAGAACCAATAATTTAAATGATTGAAATAGTAGAGATGTATTTCCTCTAAAGCATTGGGTGTAATTTAACATCCGATGGTTGCATGCAGAGTGCAACCCACACATGCATTCATAACATATCTGATGCTATTTTAAAACTTGATTGCAACCTGATCTTATTCTGTGCACATTCCTAAACTTTACACATATATAAGATAATGTTTTAGCTTATCTCCTTTTCAATAATTTTGAAAGGACTGCCAGGGGAGTGTACAGTATTTACACTCATGCATCAATATATCTGCATCTCAATGAATTTTAGAAGAATAAATGTTGAATTATTCAGTTAAAACTTGAAATAAGCAAGAAGTAAAAAGGACACAGATTTTCAAATCAGAACATAAAAAAATACTTAACTCCCCTTTCCTCCCCTTCAGAGAGGCAGTTCTGAGAATTCTCATATGATTGGCTTAAAAAACCAGGAAGTAAACACAGCCTCCATGCTGCACCTAACTAGTTCTGCACCATACCTTTATGTTTAAAAGAAAAATTTGAGTCTTTGTTTATAGGAAATGTTACCTCCACACACCAAGTTTGACAAATGAGAACAGAGTTGGTTAATTTTACTTTTTTTTTTAAATATTATAAATTCATTACTCTCTGACATTTTTTATGATTAATTTTGATAGCTATGGCTTATAGTTGGAAACACATATTTGGCTTTTCTCAGAAAACTATAATAAAAGATTCTAATCTAGATGTTAAAAACTACACAAAATTTAGAACTGCTGTGACTTCTGCTTATTGTACAGCTGTTAAGTAGACATCTACTGAATTAGGGAAGGCCATTAAAGGTCACTGCTGAAGAAGCTACTTGGTGTCACAGCACTGTCTGCAAGGATTTTAATGGAAATGTTATGGAAGAAAAATTTGTTGGAAAAATTAGGGAGGGTAGAAAACAGCCTTAGAGAATTGTGAGGTAAAGCCCATGTAAGACTCATGGTGCATGAATAGAGTCAGTGCTTTAAGAGCCAACAAATCTAGATACGAACAAACCAGAGAGGCACACAATACTGCCGGTAAAGATTTAAAAAACCATCTCATCTGCTAATTTTCCGAAGGGATTGCTTTGCTTGTTGCTCAACATAACCAACCAGTCTCTCTTCGATCTTCATGAATGATGCATTTTTTTTGTCCATTTACATGTCAAGTAATCCCAAAGCAAGTAATCCCATTTGCTGTATCCAGGATTTTTAAAGGTCTAGGTTGAGGATAGTGTAGGGTGCTGAAAATAGCTGTTAATTTCTCTGCAGACCCCAAACATCCTGTAGTCTTTAAAATTTTGTTTAGGGCACTAACAGGCCCCCACAAAAAGAAAGTTTCCATTTCCTTTGCTTTCAATTTGATGAACACTTAACAGTCCCATAGTGCTCATATTAATACCAAGCATATTTCAATTCAATTCAGTTTATTTATATAGCGCCAATTCACAAAACATGTCATCTCAAGACACTTAACAGTTCAACCAGATCATACAGTCAAATTGATTCAAAGTTTTCTATCTATGGAAAACCAGTTGATTGCATCGACTCATCGACTCAAATGCAATCCCTCACACTAAGCATGCTTGTAGCGACAGTGGAGAGGAAAAACTCCCTTTTAACAGGAAGACACCTCCAGCAGAACCAGGCTCAGTGTGAGTGGCCATCTGCCGAGGCCGACTGGGGTTCAAGGAGACAGAAGCAGAGAAACAAAAAGCAGGTATGAAAGGCGGCCCTGTCCAGGAAACACACAGCCAGGCAGACGACCTCCAAGCCAGCTCCCATGTCAGAGGATGATGTATTTTCTTCCTCTTTTATAAGAGCATTGAATCTCCCTCTCTTTTCCTCGATCTTGTTCAACAACTTCATTGCCTCTGGTATCCGACTCTGAATTAGTTTGAATATTACTTGAGCTTTTGAGATGTTGATAAGGTGCTCCCAGTTGTAAAAATAGCTCTGATGCAAAAAAAAAAAAAAAGTTTAAATAAAGGGATATCAGCAAAACAATCCTTCCAGCAGCACAGCATTAAGAAGTAGAAGGGAAGAAAATAAAAAGGTGAAAATTGATTCAAAAGAGGAAATTCTTAACAGAATATATCAAATTCAAACAGAGAAAACTACTCAGGCATGCAGTTATCTTACGCACTAGCAGTTCTAGAGTGTTTTAACGTGCATTTTTCACATTTTCTGAGGAAATGTTTTATTGGCTGTAAATAAAAGAATCAACACACAATATATTTTTCAGTGTGTAATCAATCAAAAATATACAAGTTTAACTTCTCAAATGTACTTGCTAAAATAAACCTGTAAGGTTTGATGACATTTCATTTTTTTGAGAGACATAAATCCTCTAGTCTCATTCTGTCTCCTGAGCTTATGAACACGTGTGACTTGGGTTGGGCATGTTTAGGCTTGCAGCTTCTGGGAAGCACACCTACATAGACTCACTGTTCAAAGGAAAAACAAGCGGAAGTCTGACAAAAAAAAAGAAAAAAGAATAGGTGCTGAGGAATATTCCCATGCCACTTTAATCAACTTATTTCCTGGTTTTTAAGCTGCCTATGTGTCAAATTGTAGCGTTTTATAAAAAAAACAAAGTGTCAAAAATTGTGATATCTACCTTTTTAAAGTTACTCCTTTATTCTAACATGCCCCATATTTGACACTAATGTGAAAGGAACTAATTAAAATCTTCATAATTAAGAAGAAAGTCTGTATATTCAAATAGCAAGAATACCTTTGCTGAGATTAATGATAATTAAAAAAAAAACTCTGGAAGTGTATATTTGGCCTGTGTCTATTCTTAAACTATAAATGCCTTTTTCTGGCTGATATTAAGTCATCAATCACTAACGGACAAAATGATTAATTGTTTGAGCATTTTTCTTCATCACAAGCCTCTCTGAAAAGAAGCACGGAGGAGAGATTTTTGAGAGCTTCCAGAACAAACCTAAGTAGGAGGACTAAAGGAGAAGCAGGGGAGCGGTGGCCTAATGGTTAGAGCATTGCGTTTGGGTGCTGGAAGTTCTGAGTTCAAGTCCCACTACTAAGGATTGCCACTCTGGGTCCCTGAGCAAGACCTGTAACCCCACACTGCTCCCTTGGAGCTGCACAATGGCAGTCCACTGCTCCC
The DNA here is from genome assembly GCF_000732505.1 of Cyprinodon variegatus. Lineage (NCBI taxonomy): Eukaryota > Metazoa > Chordata > Actinopteri > Cyprinodontiformes > Cyprinodontidae > Cyprinodon > Cyprinodon variegatus. The sequence goes on along the minus strand of NW_015150458.1, from coordinate 680,855 downwards.
AAAGGGAATGTGTGAAATGCATCTCTCATCTCTGGAGTTGGGGCTCAATTCTGTGAGAAAAATTAGTCACATATTGTGTGTGTTTCAAAAAATCAGTAGAACTTGAAAATTTACACACCTGGTAACAAGGCTGTCTATTAAATATCTTCACAAAAAAAGTGGCCTAAAATATTTTTATTTTGATTAAAGTCTTTAAAAGAAGCATTTAAGTCCTTTGTTCAGATGTTATAATATTGGATATCCACATCTAAGTTAGATAGGAACCTGTAAATATAGGCTTTTTAGGTGATTTTCCAACATGAAAACATTAACATTTGTAACATCTTGTAGAGGCTGGTTATAATGTGATTCCTATTTTGAAATGTAAAATACACTGTTATAATGTTCAGAAGAACAAAATTCTATGAAAATAAAGTTGATTGGTAAGACGAAAAGGATTCAAATAAGAAAATGTCTCTGGCTGAAATATGTTAGGGTTATAGAAATTGAGAGGGTTAGGTTTTCATTTACTTAAGAAAAGAAATTAAATTATGATATCAGAACTACTGATTAGGTCTAAACATAAGGGGTCATCTATTTAGTTATATCAAAAATAACTGAAGATGTCATTACCACAAAGAGGAAATGCTGTGGAACTATGTTTAAACAAGATAAGGACATCATGCAAACCAGTAAGGGATCTGCATCTTGGTTCTTTATTAACAGTTAGTTAAATCAGCCTTAAACTACCTCAATTTGGGAAACTTATATGAATCTGATAGATTTGTATTTAGTAATACAGTTATTTTTGAACAAAACAGTAGGTAAGAAACATTTATATATTTTCCAGGTATATTTTTTTATTTGCGAGTTATTTATTTTTTTTTATCCCAAAAGCAACAGCATGTTCCTTAGTTTTTTTTTTTTTTTTCTTGAATAATTACCTCCTAGTTAGATATTTCTGAGGAAATCTGGCACATCGCTTAGGTCCACTTTAAAGCACCACTGTGGCAGCACACCGACTTCTTTATTTATTGAATTGGTTTTATGGTTTTATATTAGGTTTGAGTGGGCATGGATAGGAAACTCATCACATCGCCCCGCAGCGCAGAAATCCCCCACTTCACACAATAACACATGTGACTTTACAGCTTTTCATTAGCGCTCCCCATCCACGAAGCTTTCTGCGTGGGCAGCAGTCAAGCTTACAACGATCGCTTGTGTCAAACTGTTTCTTGTAAATACCCAGAGTTCAGAGAAGGAATGCTTCCTGAACGCGCCGTTAGAGGCGCAGCGATTGGTCGAACCAGGAAGCCCCGCCCACACATTTTCATTCATCTACCGCAATAAACTTTAAAGACGGCTTGTTCAGGAAAGCGCACTTTATTTACTCCGAGGCTTCTAACAGCATCACAAAGAGCTCAACAACCCATTTGACTGTAAGTATTTCACTTTTGCTTTATACAGGTTGATGGAGTGATATGTATATTCTTTACATTGTGCAATATTTATTTTTTTGAATTTGCTATTTTAGATTAGACTTAAAAAACAAAAATTTCCCCATTAGCCCTACTATTTTTTTTTTTCTAACTGTCTGTGTGTATGTGTCTGTTTAAACACGACTTTCCCTGATTCTTATCCTTCCATGTGTTTTTTGTATATAGGTGAAAGTGAACAGTCTGAGGTAAAAGAAGGATGTCAAACTCAGGAGGTCGCAGATTGAAGCAGTGGCTGATGGAGCAGATCCAAAGTGGTCAGTATTCTGGGTTGCAGTGGGAGGATGAGAGCCGCACCATGTTCAGGATTCCTTGGAAACACGCAGGGAAGCAGGACTACAACCAAGAAGTTGACGCATCTATTTTCAAGGTTTGAGTTCCCTGGAAACACTCTGTGTGTTTCTCCCTGCAGTGCTTTGGGTAAAAACCAAAGCTAAGGGGGAAAATATGCTTTCTCTGTGTCTTATTTATGAAGCCTAATAAAAAAACAAAAAAACAATATTTTCTTTCTTTTTCTTTCTTTCTTTCTTTCTTTCTTTCTTTCTTTCTTTCTTTCTTTCTTTCTTTCTTTCTTTCTTTCTTTCTTTCTTTCTTTCTTT
>NW_015150458.1:675004-678695 GCF_000732505.1 Cyprinodon variegatus | reverse complement strand
TTTCTTTCTTTCTTTCTTTCTTTCTTTCTTTCTTTCTTTCTCTTTGTCTTCATCTTTTCATTTTTTATCCATTCCCCTCCACAGGCCTGGGCTGTGTTTAAAGGCAAGTTTAAGGAGGGGGACAAGGCTGAGCCGGCTACATGGAAGACCAGACTCCGCTGTGCCCTAAATAAAAGCCCTGACTTTGAGGAAGTGACGGAAAGGTCACAGCTGGACATTTCCGAGCCCTACAAGGTGTATCGCATTGTGCCCGAAGATGAGCAAAAGCGTAGGTTTCTCTTTAGACCTGCTCACATTTCATGCTTTTGTATAATGAGTCTTTCAATGCAATAGTGAAGGAATCGCCTTTTTTTCACCCTCAGATGGCAAAGTAGCAGTGATGCCCATGACAGGTCCCACCAGCTCTGGTGACCTCACAGACATGGACTGCAGCCCTGCAGAAATAGAGGAGCTCATTAAAGAGGTACGGAAAACGTCTCTGATTTGAAAGAGTTCATCCTCAAGATTGCTTTTGCTTCTTGGGTCTATAAAGTCCATCGCCTCTCTTCATTTTTTTTTTCAGCTTTATCACACTTTTTTCTGTTTCAGTATTTCACGGCCTTTTCTTTCTTTCACACTTGTTGCGCTAAGTATGCATACTCTTTCCCTTTGTTCTATAGCAACAGCAATGTAATCTAAAATCTGCCTCTTTTGCAGGAGGATGGCTGCAGCATTCAGGCAAGTCCGGAGTATTGGTCTCAGGGCAGCATCAATGGTAAAACTCGCCGTGATTTCTTTTTTACTTATACACTTTAACATGTGTTGTTACTGCAACCATTTGTCTGCTTTTTTTGTAAGGCTGTTAATGTTATTTGTAGGACAATGACTTTTTTCTTTCATTAAACTAAACCCCAGTGGAAAGCTCAGCCCTTGTCCCAGCTGCTGTGGGTGTTAGACACAAAATGTTTGCTTGTTGGTCTGTTAGATTCTGCAATGGAACAGTTGACTAATATCCTGTTTAACTTTGCTGACTTAAGTGATTATTTCTCTGTAAATCGTGCTAAGCAAATGTTATTTCTGATGATGCAGCAAAGGACAGACATGATGATGAGGTTGAGTCCGCAGGCTTTAAACTATTTCTTCCTTTTTTTCTATTTCTAGCTTTCCCTCTGCATCAGGACCCAATGCCATCTGGCAACCTCAGTTCAGGTATGAGAACAGTTTATCTTCAAAAATCATTCTCTAATCTATGGATCAAAACCAGCGTTATTGTATTTTCTGTTATTTCTAAACAAATTTTCATTTTTGTAGCTTTTTCCCAGTTGATGATTACTTTCTACTATGGAGGGAAGCTGATGTACAACACAGTGGTTTCTCATCCAGAAGGCTGCAGGATTTCCCCCCAGCAGCACCTGGGTCGTGGCGCCCCCTACAGTTCAGACAGCATGCAGAGTGTTCACTTCCCCCCAGCAGAGCTTATAGAGTATGAACGGCAGCGTTATGTCACCCGCAAGCTGATGGGTCACCTGGAGAGAGGTGTTCTAGTGCGTGCAAACCAAGAGGGTATCTTCATCAAGAGGCTGTGTCAGAGTCGGGTCTTTTGGAGCGGGCTGGGGGATGGAAGCTCCCAGTACGGATCCATGCCTGGGAAACTGGAGAGGGATTCTGTAGTCAAGATTTTTGACACAGGAAAGTTTTTTCAAGGTGAGCCACAATGTTTGGAAACCTAATGAAAGTTAACAACCTTCGTTAACATTCTTATATCCAGCCATGACGTGGTAGAGGAGTAATAAGAAAGTAACCCTTTATTAATTTCTTTTTTGTTGTTAATGTTACAGCGTTGCAGCTCTATCAAGAAGGTCAGATTTCTGCTCCTGATCCGTCAGTGACACTCTGTTTTGGAGAGGAACTGATTGACCTTAGCAGTGCAAAAAACAAGCTGATCATTGTGCAGGTAAGACCTGTAAACCATTAACCAAACAAAAGAGAATTTGAACTGTTGACATCTTCATCTGACAAAAACAACTTTTCTCCATTTGCCTCTGAAAACAGATTACCATGGTGAACTGCCAACACATGCTGGATTCCCTGAACATGCGTCGCTCGCAGCCTTACAGCAGCAACTCAAGCATTGAGATGAGCGACGACGTGGCCACTGAACAGATGGCTCGAATCTACCAGGACTTGTGCAGCTATAGTGTTCCCCAGAGGCAAGCGTGCTACAGGGACAACATGCCCATCACTGCCTAACTATCTCACCAAGATCCGCTTTGAAACATATCAGACATTCTTTATATTTTTCATATACACTGAAGAGGTGAATTGAAAGACAACTGAGGAAAAGAAAGTATCGTCTATTCTCTGACAGTAGGACTTTAAGAGGGAGGCTCATTTTTAACGCTTCCATTCAGGGTTTTGCATGTAATTTATGTTGCATCATCACAGGGTACATAAAATTAAGTTACAAACAGGTATAGGTGAGTGCCTCACATTGCTAAAGCTTCATTAATGTCAGGTTTATAGAAGAAGGCAGTTAAGTTCTCAAGATGGATTTGACTTATTGTCTTTTTCAGCTTCAGAGGTTTAGATAATTTTTTTAATGTGTGTTGAAGTAAAACGCAGCTGAATGATATTTCATCGCATACTATCCTGTTTTCTACAGAAAATGAAAATATTTTTTTATATGAATTGACAAAAATTGCACAATGTTTTGGATGCAATGTGGCATTAAAGTACAGATAGGTTTTACTATCAGATTATTATTTGAGTAAACTGTATTTCAAAATAAAGACTTTTACTGAAATGTACATGTTCTTGTCTTGCAACAGTTAAATTGCAGTAAACACTTTAAGTTTTGGTTCACCTTTCAGACAGATCGAATGGATAGACATCAGATCCGATTTTATTTCCCTTCTTATTTTGAAATGTTACATTACTTAGTAGACCAAAAAGCAAGCTTTCTTTTAAATGAACGCCTTTGAAATATAACTGTCTGCTTCTTCAAATCTTTGGTTAATCAGGTGTGAAACCATTATTTAAAATATAACTGCGAGGTGTGTCAAGCATATTTCCTCTCTTCCCTCAGTGTCAAACATGTTGTTTATCTAAAGATAATATGTTTTTTTTTTTTTAAACTTAATTAATATTGTTCTGAATTTCTAAGGCCAATTCTTATTCTAGCTAATTACACAACAAAGTTTTTTATTTATTTATTTATTTGTGCACTGTAATATGATACAGAAACACTTAGGATTCATCTGGCTGCACAAAACACTAATACAGATGCATTCCCCCTAAATTAGAACATCATTATTTATATTTGAAACATATATATAAACTTAGTACCCAGTCACGGGTAGATTTTCACAATGTTTATTTACAGTATATATATATATACATATATATACATACATAAATATATATATACATACATAAATGATTTCTAGAGAAAACCATTGAAGTTATTTATCTGGAACATTGTAATTTGCAAAACACATCCAAATAATTCAATATGAGACTTATTTGCTGAAACAACTTTATTTCAGAAGCCATCATCTCTGTCTTAGAGCTCTGACAAGCTTCAGTAAAACTTTGCTCGTAGAATAATTGATTTGATTTAGATGTGCATTTTTTTTGTTTATTAAGCATAAGTATTTTATTTCTCTTTTGTAAAAGCAGTCTATCTGTCTGTCTGTCTGTCTGTCTGTCTGTC
>NW_015150458.1:639378-672320 GCF_000732505.1 Cyprinodon variegatus | reverse complement strand
AGATAGATAGATAGATAGATAGATAGATAGATAGATAGATGCTTTTACAAAAGAGAAAAAAAATACTTATGCTTGGTATCAATATGAGCACTATGGGACTGTTAAGTGCTCATCAAATTGAAAGCCAAGGAAATAGAAACTTTCTGTTTGTGGGGGCCTGTTATTGCACTAACCTAAATTTGAAAAAGTACAGGATGCTTGGGGTCTGCAGAGAAATTAACAGTTATTTTCTGCATCCTACCCTTTCCTCACCCTAGACCTTTATAAGTCTGGGATACAGAAAATGGAATTACTTGCTTTGGGATTAATTGAAATATAAATGGACAAAAACATCTATCATTCATGAAGATCCAAGAAAAACTCTGGTTGGTTATGTTGAGTAACAGGCAAAGCAATCCCAGTGGAACATTAGCAGATGAGATGGTTTCTTAAATCATTAGCATTGTGTGCCTCTCTGGTTTGTTCCTATCTTAGAAAAAGTGCATTTTGGAACAAGTTAACGGTCAAGTTATTTTTTTCTTTCTTTTAGAGCAGGTTAAAAAGCACTGACAATCCTTGCAAACAACGGAACATTACAGCAGAACAGTGGAACTTAGCAGATAAGATGAGAGAGCTCTTCTATTTCAAGCTTACTCTGTCCACCCAGAACTAGAACATGAAGAAGCAGCATTTAGTTCCTATGCTCCACTTCTCTGGAACAATCTCCCAAAGGACTGAAAAGGGGCTGAAATCCTGAGATTTTTAAGTCAAAGTAAAAAAAAAAAAGTAAACAGCTAACTGCCGTATTATTAGTTTATGGTTGTGATCCAACAGTTTTATTTTATTCTTTACTGCTTTTATTGTGTTTTTTTTTTTACTTGCTTTTATTCTACTTTTTTTGTGGTCCAATGTTTTTATTTGCTTTTCAAATGTAATTGTGCTTTTAATTTTCATGAAAAGCACTTTGAATTGTCCATGTACTGAATTGGTCTATACAAAGAAAGTTGCTTTACCTTGCCTTGAGAAGGGATCACTTGGCTAATACTCTTTAAAAATGTATTAAATAACTATGAGATATGAAAACAGTTTTTATCGAAATTTCGTCAGAAAGTCGGCCCAGAATAACAGTTTCAGGAGCATTTTATACACACAGCTTGCTAAATCATCAAATCTCACAGCATTACATCATGCACGCTGGAGACTTCACTGGCTCCAGCCATATCACATATCAAATATTACAGTGTACTTAGATCAAGGACAACCCAAATGTATAGTGACAGAGATTTCACTGTTAAGAATAATCCACTTTCTGTTTGCTTCCATTTAATTCTCATAACCTTTGTTACATACATAATGACAATGATCAGTTTCTATCCTGACAGAAGAACTGTCCCAATTAGATAAACTCCTTGGCAAAACATTAGCCGTAACATGTAACAGGCAGGTATTATTAGGGTTAAACACGCACATACATAAATAATAGAATCCACACACCTTTTTGATTTAAGAGCTGCTATAAAGGCTTTTTCCATGTTTTCCTGAAAATGATCAAAATCACTAAAGTACTTATAACAGTAACTATTGCATTGTCTTACCAAAAACAGAGGTTTTCATGTAGGTATTCCTTTCTATCTGTTTTAATAATATGATCCACACAAAACAAACAGTTCTTAATTTTATAATTATAGTTTTCTATTACAAAGGTGGTCTAACATTTCTTTTCCATTATGTATTTAGAGTCACTCTAAGCATATTTAATCAAATTTAAGGATGTCATGTCTTTAGGCTTTGTTACTACCAGCTTTAATCATCTAAAAACAGGTTTTTATTTTTCCAGATTAAAGTGAGGGGAAGACAAACACACATCACAGATTTCTGAAAGTTGTTGGGGATAACAAAATGGTACATATCATTTGTTTCCACTTCCTAAAAAATATTTGCTTTCTGAAAAAATGCTATAAATAAAAAAAGGGTAAAGTGTTTATTGAAAATAATAAGGCATTTCAAAATATCTGTTTCTAACAATTTATTTTTCTCAGTGAGTCACAATAATTACCTCATCAAAGAAATCATGTGCACTTCATATGACATCTCTGAAATACACCTTTCACTTAAATTAGAATAGTAAGTGAACGGCTCATTGAACAAAAACACAGATGGAAGGGGGGGGGGGGTCTCTCTCTCTTAACTGTGTTGGGGGTTATTATAATGAGGCTGTACTGTCTAATTTCTGCAGAACAGGAAGTTCAAACATTGTCACAGAAGGCTGAGTCTGTCTACACTTGAAATGCACACAGTATGTTTAGATGTAGCCGATATTTCCAGAAAATTCTATAACAAAGGCAAGAGTGGCCTTAAGTAAAATATCTGTGCTTAAAGATGGCTTTAAACGCTGAAAAAAATTGAAAAATACCACGTCCTTCAACTTTATGTTTACAAATTTCTTACAATTATAATTAATAATAATAATTATTATTATTGTTATGAATAATTTCTTGTAGATAGAAACATCGGTCCTTGTTTGTCAGAGGAATACATAGCCAAAGTTGGTTTAAACATCTGATCCATTGTACTTCTGTCTTCTTGCATCAAATAGTTTTTTCTCTCCTTTTTTCTCCAAATTTCTATGTCAAGTGTATATATTTAAAGCCATTTTTGCTCTTCCTATATCATACCATATAAATTCAACAGAAAACTAGAGGTGCTAGTAGTAGTAGTAGTAGTAGTAGTAGTAGTAGTAGTAGGCTGACGAGAGCTACACCAAACCCTTTTTAAAAAAATCTAATTTTAAATATTTCTAATAATTTTCGTCTTTAGGTATGTTTATAAATAACCTATGAATAGTGATTTAATCAGCCATCTGATCATCTTTATGCATGTGCCTCTTGGGATGTCACTGAGTCAAACACAAAGCAGCATTACATTTCTTTTCCTTTCATTGCAAATTTTCTCTATTTTTTGTTAATAAATTCTGCAGTTTGATTCCAGATCTCATTGGATTTGACAATCATTTTAAATCAGTGAGAGAAAATAATCCTAGAAAGTGTTTCTTAAATCAGATTGGCACCAAACTAGTTAATCTAAGAGACAGTTAATCTGTGGACACAGATACTGGACAGAAATCAGGGCAGGGTTAAGTTTTTATAGCCAGCAGATATTTGGTTATATTATATACAAGGAGTCACAATCAGCTGATGTCATTCCATAGAAAGTAATTTCCAAAAGGTTTGTTAATTTAACAAAAGCAATTTTTTAAAACCTTTTTAGCTCAATAGCTGCTTTAAAATTACAAAGCCTGCTAGTATACTTTTGCATATAAAGTGAATTATCATTTAGGTACAACAGCAACTGAGAATTGTTGATTTCTGCGCTAAAATAACAGTAAAAAAATGGTGATAAGTCCGACAAAGACTTAAGTTCTCATTTGCTGCCATAAAGCTGTTTGTTTCCACATTAGTGTTTAACATTTTCGTGAAGAACAGCAGTTGTTTTCTTTTTTCATCTATAAGAAGTATGATGCTAATTTTGATGTCAAACAAACAAACAAAAACAAAAAAAATAAAACTAAAAATAGGGAAATCTGATGAAGCGGAATAGGAAAGCAGTTTCTCCCCAGCAATACTTTTAGTTTAAATAAGTAATTAAGTAAACATTTTAAACTATTACCCATAAAAATACCTCCTGCATCTTAGATTTATCAAAACATTAGAATATTCTCAGACCTCAGAAAGGGAAGGAACTTAACTTAAGCTTGTGTACATTTCTGCTCACATTTCAGCGTCTGCAATCTGGGTCTCTTTGTGTCGCAACATATCTCTGCGGCGTCTGAGGCTTCCCACAACAAACCATCAGAGACGCTCAACAAACAGAACTTATGTTGCCATCATACGCAACAGTGGCCTTCTGCGCCAGCATTTCAGCTGCCTGTGTTTCTGCAGGGACAGCTTAAAGGAAGCACTTCTGATTTTTCAGAAAAGCAGGGTTTCAAGGAAGCCACCCAAAAGAGGAATAGCTATAATTTGGAAGCACTTTTTTTTTAACTCAATAAAAAGGAAATACTTTTTAATGTGTTTTGATGTTTCAGGATTTTGGTTTTACTGCTGACTCTTCAGTTAGTGTTTCAGCGTGTGGCTGCAGGCTCAGCACAGACTTTTCTGTGAATTAGTAAAGATTATATTGGCTCTGAACACAAATTCTGAAGAATAATGATTTATTTTCATTAAAACAAATGTTTAAGGCCAATTCAGAAAAGACTGACTATAAATGTACAGAATGTGAGGGTGGGGAGTTATCATTTAAACTGAGCATACTAGTGTTATGCAAGCCATAGTGCTGAAGGCGTTGGTGGTGTCTCAGGGGAGAATTGGTCGAGAATCTGAGGCTGAGATCAGAATAGGTATTTAGAGAGGAACTGGGAAAACGCTGAGGACGCTGACACTGGAGAGGCAGGTGGGACGTAGAGCCCACATCCTGGGCCACCTAACCACACATGTTGTGTACGTACACACTCTCACCAAGGTACTGAGGCCGCTGACCGTGGATCATATCCTCTAAGTAGTATCAGTTCATGTCCATCAAGCTAGAATGTCCCTTTACTGTTGTGCTTTTTGATTTTTTTTTCCATAAGGGTAAAAAGATGGACAAACAGGTGCATAATATATAGAAATAAATGTTTAACCACACTTCAATGAATAAAATAAACTCCTTGTATTCATGATTAAAAAGAAATACACAACAGTACTGGATCACAGGATGGTTCAAATCCATCAATACGAAAGCTTCATGTGAAGACCTTAAAACTGCTTTACTAAATCTTTTACATATTGACTTTATAATGAGCAGAATAGCATCTTTAAAAGGGAACATTGTCTTAAAAAAAGTGTTTATATAGGTAAAGTAATAGGCTATGTAATGATGCACAGAGAGAAAAATCAAAAATCTAATTCTGCTTAATGTATTTGGATCTATGACATCACAAGATATACAAGAGCTGGCTGACCAGCGAGATGGCAAACAGCTTTGGCAAATTCTGATGCAGATCTGAAGCATCCAGTTTCTCTGTGTCTGAGCCATTGCTTGACTCTAAACAACACAAAGGCAAAGCACACTCAGCATTAACAATCTTTAGAGCTTTAGCTGAGGCAAATAAACATATAAACAAGTTCTTTTTAAATGATTATTTCCCAACTTAAAATGTGAAATTAACCTGTAAAATAGCACTACATGCAGCCTGAACTCATGCTACGTAAGCTCACCCAAACAGCTTCTCTCTCTCTAAATGCTGAGCTATGGGATCTTTTCCTTACTGTTTTTTTCTTCTCAGTGGTGCAGACTGGAATGGTGGTTAATGTATGGCCTGTACTGCGGATGCATGAGTAGTGGGCGTAACTGGTAAGATTGGGATCACTCTAGTTTTGCCTGCCTGATGATCATCTCTGTTGAACTGGTTCTGCACAGGTTGGGACTTGAGAACCATCTCAAAGGAAGCTGCTGATCGTATGGTTCCTATATCATTTTGGTCATATTAAACATTAAATATGTGTAGACTCGCTTAGTTTGCAAACTGCTCATGTAATTTCTTTTTACCGAATTTGTAAAAAAAACAAAACAACACAACATAAAAAAATTAAGAAATTCTCCAGTTTTTGCAAAAAAAAAAAAAAAAAAAGAAAAAAAGAAAAGCACCTTGTTGGGGTTTAAAGCTATGACTACTCTTATTTGTTTTTCTATAACACATATGCAAAACTGTGTAAACTCATTAGGTTAATGAAGTGTATTTTACCAAAGCAATGTTTTTTATAATGCCTGCTGAAAATAAGACTTTGCATGGTGCTATGATGATCAGCCTCCTTTGGTAGACCACCTTTGAAGGAGGAACAATTTTGAAAAATGTGCGAATTTAGGAAAAAAAAAGAAAAATATCAAGACGCTGAAATAAGCTCTGATCAGTTGCCGTGTGCCTTATGTGATGCTACCAGAAGCAGAAGCCTTTTTTAAATTTCTTTCAGGCAAGGCACATTTGATTTTGATGAAATAAGAAAAAGAAAATACGAACAAATACACAAATTGCCGAATAAGCACAGAAATGCCCATGGTACAGAAAGCATGAGTAAGAAAACAATTAAAAATAATTGTATTTTTACTGAAAGGTCTAAATAGTAAGTTTAAAACCTTTTTTCTGTTTTAACATTATTATAGTATCCTGATATGTCAGAGTTTTTGAAAATTAACACTGTTTTTAAGGTGGACAAAAACTTGAACCCCTTAAAGTCAAATTTAAGATGGCACAGGATGTTTCACATCTGAATCAGTGGGTGAAAGGACAGCTGTAGATTGCATCAGTCCGAGCTCTTGTTGCTGCACTCTCTGACAACAGTGATCCTTGACCGCCTGATTTGTCTCTCGACAGGAAGCACAGGAAGGAGCCCAAAAAGAAGATCCAGTGCACAACTTCTGCCCTAAAAAGAGGAAGAGACAAAGCACAGGCCTCGCTGAAGAGCTGGAGAGTTTAACCCTGTTAAACGACAACAAGAAAGCCAAAACAAAACAAAAAGACGTGTTTATCAAAGTGAAACTTGGTAAAACAACTGGAACCGAAGTATTTCTGACGAAGAGAGACAAAGATTGTCTTCAAAAGTAAGGTTGGTCATACAAATGAACTAACTTCAAATCACTGAGTAATTTAGTACAGAAAAAGTACCCCATTTTGTATTTAAGAAAAACAAAACTTAAGAGTTGAAGAAGAAGAAGGTGCTGAATGTGGTGGAGGGGAAGAACAGGGGTGGGGTAAGGGTCTCTGAGGAGCCAAAGGAGGGGAGCATTCGAAATCACACCTCAGTGCTCCTGCTGCTCACATATGTGTGTTCGTAAATGCAAAGTGCAGAAACAGCAGGATGTGGGTACCCAAAAGGTGATTATTATGAGGTAACTAAAAGTTACCTGGGAAAAAAAAAGAAGATATTTTGAATATTTCTCTTTAAAAAAAAAAAAGAAGACATTTTTAGGGATTTTTACCCATGAAATGTAAGATTCAAATAAAAAAGGAGAGATCATATTAGATCGAAAGTGAAGGAAAAAATTATGGAAGAAAATAAAAGGCTTTGGAAATCATTAAAATCAAAACAAAGAAAATACAGTAAATGCTGAAAACGCTAAAACTGTATGCAGAATGTTTTAGAAAGGTTATGATGGGGGGTTGTGTGCTGCAGTATCACTTCACTTCTTCTTTTAACAACTAACAGTGGTTTGAATCTGAGATAAGTTTGATCTGAAATGAAAAACACTTAGTTTGTAAGATTTTAGCCTCTCAACAAACGGAAGCTTTATTCTTTTACCTTGTTTCCTAATGCTCCATATTCCTTAGGTAGAGTTAATGCAGAACCTGTTTATTATGCTACTAGAAAATAAAAACAGCCTTACTAGAAAACGTTAGTCTACACAGCAACATGTTTATACTTTCCTGTTTTTAATCTTTTATTTACTATTTTTTTTCTGATCATGTGCTCTGATTCACATCCATGTTCTCAATGAAGTTTTGTTTTGAATGGTTATTATGACTGATACCGACGACATGGATTTGGGACAGTTTGGTTCTTTAATTTGTTTACTGAGGAGGAGTCAGATTTCCAAGGAATTTCAAAAGTAAGTGGCTTTCAGTACAGAACTGAGTCTGTTGATATAAATGGTATAAATTTAGGAAATGCAATCTTTTGGCTTAGTAATTTATTACAAATATGTGTCTTAACCATTTTGCTTTGATTTTTTTTTTAACAACAACCTATGTTTGTTCATTAAAATGTACTGTTCTAATTTTTTGAGTGTGTGTAGGTTGCTAAAGATGAATAAAATAATTGAGAAAGACTCTGGTAGCAGTGATAATGTGATAGCATTTGAAATCGAAATGATTGTTTTTAAACCTAGATATTTCAAAGTAGAACAGTATAAAACTAGGAATTATAAATTCTGCTTGATTGAAATTTAAGAAATTTTCTTATAAACTTTTTTTCCCCCCATATGGATCTTTTGCAATTTCTTTAAAAACCCAAGGTTTGATCCGATACATGAATTGTGTGTATCTTTGCCCATGTTGTCTTCACAGCCAGTGGATGATTACACCTAATTCATAGAGGAACAGAATCCTTGTGGGTTTTTAAAATCCTGTTTCTAATTATATGGAGTGAGTGAATATATCAGATTTATTACACAACCTGCTTCTGAGTTTAGCAGCCCTGGCCCTGGCTGCAGGTGTTGATGGAATTTCAAAAGTTTTGTCTAAATTGGTCTCAGTGCAGCTGAAGGAGCTGTCAACCACAGACCTTAGCAGAAAGTACAGTCACATTGCATACTTCCTCCTTTAAAATACCAGACTCTTAAAATGACCGTCACATGATCAGAGTGGAACTACCTGCTAATACTATCACCATGTAAGCTGGAACTCTGTTCACTAAATTTAAGAATTATTCCAGCAGTCTGAGTCTGTTCATTTCTCAGATGTATATGAAAATAAGAAGCTTAATTAAACTGAAAAATCCTTAAAATGGACTCATAATGAATAAATGGGAAAAAAAACAAAACACGTAGCTACATATTGCTGAATACGATTTAAATCTTTCAAAAACCCAAAGAGATGCTGGTGTATATTTTTATCTCTAAATTTGCATGTTTCTGTGCCAGGCTGGGAACAGTCAAACAAGAGCAACGGTGGCAGCATAAAGGTACTGATGCAGAACTTCTATGGCTGGTTAATCATGATGGCTCTCATAGTTTGATGTGCACATCAATAGTCTTACTTATGTAACTTAAGGTTGGAGAAAGGGCTTGTGTCATAAGAGGGCAAAAAAGCATGAAAAGGGGATAATGAAACCAATGAAAAGAGGAAATAGCTAATTCATAAAAGCTGGTCTGTCTTTGAGATATTTTATTTATATTTATTTCAGTTTGTGCTTCAATTCTTTTTAAATGAATTAAAAAGTGTGGATCATTGTGAACTGTTGCATCTCGAATTATTTATTTTCATCTCTTATTTCTTTCACACAGTGACGCTACACTGCCATCTAATGGCAAAAAACAATTTCTTTCTTCCTTTCTTTCATAGACAGAAAAAAACATTAAATTGACTTATTATTGACTTATTGTCTACCTTGAAATTAGGTGAACCCATTTCTTTAAATTATGTTGGGAAATGTTTCATTCATATACTTTGTCCTGTTTTAGTTTTGTGCTTCTTTTTTTCAAAAAAAAAAAAAAAAACAGGTTTGCAAGCATGTCCCAAATCATTCCTGCTTATAAATATTGAATTTTCATTGTTACTGTTTTTTTTTCTTTATCTGCAACAAACACACAAGCAACTATCTTATTAAATTATAATCTAACTCTTTAACTTGTAAGGTAAAAATTACAGTGTTTAGACTTGCCATGAAAACCTTTATATTTTCTTTTTTTCTCTTTTTCCACTGCTTTCAGTTTTTTTTTTTACTTCTTTCATTTTGTTTCCATCACACTCTCTGTCTGTGTAGTAGTGTTTATTTTGAAATTTTATTATGATGAAACAACTAAGACCCTTGTTGAAGTTCTAATCATAGAAGGGGAGGAAACTTAATTTGTGGTTTTGCAGATCCTGAAGTCTGGCGACCATTTATCCCGTAAAAACCTCAACTGATAAGAAAAATAATTGCCATGAATTTAAATTATTAAAAAGGCAAATATTAAAACAGAATCAACAGTGAATGTTCTGTTAGGTTTTAGGACATTTGGTTTAAGGACTAATTCACAACACCTTAAAAAAAATGAGACACTGTTTGACTATTTTGATTGTTTGTTTATTGTGTTTCCAAGACTTTTCCTAAAAAAAAAAAAAAAGAAAAAATAATCTTCACCTTATCTTTACAGTATAACTCATTGACCCTAACTGAATACTTGGCAGAGTGTTGGTGGTGATAGTGGGAACTCAGCCCAAATATCATCAGTCATATTTTTTTTTAGCCCTACGAAGCAGCCTTTACTGTTCAATCATGTCTTTGCACGGTAAAATACAAGCAGCCAATGGATAAACTTGACCACGTGTCCTTGTCACATCTGTGTGGGAAAAATAGTTGTATTTGTTTTTCTGTGTTATTTAGGGCTTGAAATGAAGAGTTCCTTCAAAATTTGGGGATGTGAGAGTACCTTTTGTGGTCTGAACAAAAGTGTTTCCATGAGAGAGGGTTTTTTTGATCGTGCCTTGTGTGGAAAGAGGTTTAGATTTTTTGTTCTTTTTTATTGCAAAACGTTGCAAAAAAAGTGCAAAGTAAAAACAAAACTAAACTGGTGAAAATTTCATCAGTGTCTTTATTCAAAAGAAAGCAAAAACATTGCTGAAAGTGTAGAATATGCACTATTCAATTCAATTCAGTTTTTTTTATAGCACCAATTCACGACACATGTCATCTCAAGGCAGTTTACAGATCATACAGTCTAATTGATTCAAAGTTTTCTATCTAAGGAAAACCAATTGATTGCATCGAATTATTGACTTCAATGCAATCCCTCACTCTAAGCTTGCTTGTAGCTACAGTGAAGAGGAAAACTCCCTTCTAAGCCAACTCCCATGTTCAGAGCACATCCAGCCAGTCACAGTCAGAGAAACAGGACTACCGTACACTAAAAAACAGGCCGATCTCGAACATCTATAAACAAAGGTGTTGATGGCAGCAGCTCAGCTGACATTTCTCTCCAGGATGGTGTCACAGCCAAACAGGAACAGACGAGGCAAAGCTACTATGAGAAAAAGCAGAGAGAGCATCATGTTAGAGACTGAACTAACAGAGTGAGATATAGAATGAGAGATAGAATGAAGCAGAATGATGAAATAGGGGTAGGCTACTTATGTCCTCCAGAAGTCTAAGCCTATAGCAGCATAACTATAGAGATAGCTCAGGATAACCTGAGCCACCCTAACTATAAGCTTCATCAAAAAAAGAATGTTTTAAGCCTACCCTTAAAAGTAGACAAGGTGTCTGCCCCATTGAAAAAAACTGGTAGTTGATTCCACAGGAGAGGAGCCTGATAACTAAAAGATCTGCCTCCCATTCTACTTTTTGAAATTCTAGGAACGTCTAGTAAACTTGCAGATTGAGAGCAAAACTATTGTTTTTATCTAAGCCTTCAACTTGTATGTTAGAACCAGTTCTAACCAGGTTATTTCCTCAATTTTAGATGTGATTAATCTATACCTATTACAGGAATATGTACCAAAGGCTTTTAAGGCTGCTGTAATTAAACTTTTACTTAAGAAACCGTCTCTTGACTCAGATGACTTGGTCAATTATAGACCTATATCCAATCTTCCTTTCTTAACAAAAATTCTTAAGAAAGTAGTTGCCAAGCAGGTGTGTGATCACTTACACCATAGTGAACTTTTTGAAGAGTTTCAGTCTGACTTTAGAGCTCATCATAGCACTGAAACAGCTCTGGTGAAAGTCACTAATGATATTCTCATGGCCTCAGATAATGGACTTGCATCTGTACTCGTCCTGTTGGATCTCAGTGCTGCATTTGATACAGTTGATCATAATATTCTTTTGGAAAGACTTTAATATTTTGTTGGATTTAAAGGAACATCACTACCCTCGTTTAAATCGTATCCATCCGACCAATTTCAGTTTGTTCATTTTTCTGACAAATCTTCCTCATGCTCAAAGGTTACCTGTGGAGTACCACAGGGATCAGTGCTAGGACCAATTCTCTTTACTTTATGCATGCTCCCAATTGGTAGAGTTATTAGACAGCATGGGATTAATTTCCACTGTTATGCTGATGATACCCAGCTATATCTGACTATAAATCCAGATGAAGCTAACCCATTACATAGATTACAGGCATGTCTTAACTCTATGCTCCTGAATGCAGACAAAACAGTTCAAAGACTAAAACAAGTTTAGTCTTTGGACCAGAGTCCAAAGTAAAAGAAGCTGATTAGTCAGTCACTCCATTTGGATGGGATTATACTGATTTCAGATAATTAAATAAAAAATCTTGGTGTTATTTTTGAACAAGACTTGTCATTTAAATCACATAGCAAAGAGGTTTCTAGAATTTCCTTCATTCATCTGCGGAATATTGCAAAAATTAGAAATTTCCTGTCCAGGGGTGATGCTGAGAATCTAGTCCAAGCATTTGTTACTTCAAGGCTGGACTATTGTAATTCTTTACTATCAGGAAGTCCACAAACTGTAGTTAAAAGCCTTCAGCTGATCCAAAATGCTACAGCCAGAGATCTGATCAATAATATAATTCAAAATCCCCCTTCTCACATATAAAGCCTAAAATGGCCAAGCTCCATCTTATATCAGAGATCTGATTGTTCCTTATGTCCCTAACAGAACACTTTGCTCACAACTTTTACATTTTGAAATAATTATTTAATCTGTGATTAAACCTGGCATTTAATGAAAAGCTACATCCTATGTAAAATCAACAATTAAATGTGAGTAATCAACTTCTTTGGTGAGCTGAATTAACAAAAACAGCCTTAATTCTTTAAACTGAGTAAAATCAGCAAATGATTTCAAGAGAACCTGTCTGACAACATGCAGTAGGCCGAAACAGCACAAGACACTCAAGATTTTACACATCTAAAAAAAAAAAATCACAAACTGATGAGAGAGACAGTTATTAATATCTGTCAGGCTGGTAGTTCTATAAAATAATTTATTGTCTGAATCCAGTGAATATTTAAATCTGGTGAACCTTACCTTAAGTTACAGGACTGCTAATTTATTACCTAAAGGACACTCATAACACATCGAGTGAAAAAACGACTTAAGTACAGCAAATAATTATAGTTTAAGCAGTACCAGGACAACATCTTAATAGCTGAAAAGTCTCGCTTGCCTCAATTAAGGTTAGTCTACACGAGCAGCAAATTTCTGGCTCACATGGCAGTTCCCTATTTGCCAGAGAACATCTTAATGATCTACAACATGAGTGGTCAAATATTCAGTAGTCTGAGATGATGAAAGTAGAATGTGATGGTAGGTATGTGTTCTATTATGTCTTGGGTAAAATTAACACATCAAGAAATGTATTCCAACCAGCAAATGCGATGGTGGGGGTGTGATGGTCTGGGGCTGGTTTGACCTGATTCTGAACATGTCAAGAACCCAGTATTCAGGCAAGACGGACAGTGGGATTATTCAAAAGCGTTTAATTCAAACAAACAGGTTGCAGATCGTATATCAGCTGCCAGGGGATCTAAGGCTGGAATCTCTACAAGAGAGAAACACAGGTTAGTGACCACAATAATCTTACTGATGATTTTAATGAATGCATGACTCACTAACCTGGTTTTACAGTTCACCCCGTGTCCTTTGAACGAGGTAGGATCCAGCCGGTGGGCTGCCAACAAGATGCGACGGGCGTCGCCCACGGTGTCCTAGAAGCTACAGCCCTGGAGAACAGAGAACAAGCAGGAGTCTGAAGCCAGGTCAGGCAAACAGATCAGAACAGGAACAGGCAGGATCAGTGGTTGAGAGGTAGGTCGGGATCAGGTAACTGGCCCTGATAACTGGATGCAAGCTCCTTAAATAGAGGCAAGAGCAGGTGTATCAGATGAGCAGTGATTAGAAACCGGGAAGAACTGGACAGGTGAATAGAATGAGTAATCAAGCCAGTCATCAGTGCCGAGATCATGACATGGTTTGCTGTTTCAGGAACTGGACAAAATGCCATAGTTGACTGAAAGTCCTGAAGAAGATTATCTGGCTACCATTTGAGTAGTCAAACCCACAATAAAGTCAACATTTATTTCTGTGGCCTAATTAAAGTGTAAAGTAAAATCTAATTGTGATGCAGCGGCATGCCCTTAAACAGGACAACTCATATCTGGAAGCCCTCCAGTAATCATGATTAAGCAACAAAAAAGAAAGAAGGTGAAGACAAGCTACATTTGATCACATACAGCAATAATCCTAAGAGTTGTGTAACTCTGTGGAGTTTTGAGAGGGGAAAGCTGTACCTTTAAAGCTGCACTCCACCTCTTCTTACAGCCATTATACCATTGTAAAGTAGAGAAGATAACCATGTCCACCCTGAGCGACTCTTTGGGGGGCTGAAATATGATTTCCTGAGTGACGGCGAAGACAGGGAAACAAGCCTGAACGGCCATCCATCAGGCTGCGTGTCTGCATCCTCCAGAACAATGTGGTGACCCCTGGGTGCAAAGAAGGTCAGACGAGGGAAGGTTTCCACCCTCATACTCACACACACATATATCAAAAACATTCTTTTCACACACAATAATATTAGCCCCATCTCATAGCAACTACATCTTATTTCTTTGGCATGGTGGTTTAAAGTCAGACAACGGTATGGTTCTAATTTTTCTCATCAAATGAAAACAGCTGCTATAAAAATGTATATACAATATATAAAATCTTATGAGGGTGGGAATCCATGACAAACTATGATGCTAAATCGTTTGTTGTCAACTGTAGTTCTTCTAGAACATGTGTATTATAACTTCATACATTTTGCACATTTTTAAAAAGCTGCCCATGAAAAGAAGATAAGAAAATTAAAACACACAGAGAAAAGTACATTGCATGAGATGATAAAGGCAGGTCAAGCAATGTTAACTATAAAGTAATGATGAGTCTGTTAACATTTAAATATAGGAGATTAACCTTAAAATAACTCAGTTTTTATGAGCTTTTTAATTTTTTTGAAAGCTTTTTCAATATTAGAGGGGCATAAGAACTAAAAGCTGTTCTTCATTTTTGGTTCTGGGAATACGGTGTAGATTTGATCCAGAAGACCTCAGAGATCTGGGTGGCCGATATACTGATAATAAAACACTTTTTGGTGGCAAAATATTCAGTGATTTATAGACCAGCTATGGGATTCCAGTGTAAGAACTTTAGAACTTGTGTGATGTGCTCCACTTTCTTATTTTTAGTGGGAATGTGGGCAGCAGCATTCTGTATCAATAGCAAGTAGAGGATCAACTTTTTAGACTCTTGCAGCAATGAGTCTGACTCAAGATGAATGCATGGATGGGATGTTTTTTGGACATTAGGTTTTAAATCTTGGAATTGCTCAGTAGATAATAGAAGACCAACTTCTTACTTGTCTTTATGTAAGGTATAAAGAGTGTCTTGGAGTTCTTTTATTCCACCTGGAGAACCACAAAAGAGGTGTCAGACAAAATAAGTTTTAACAACATTACAAGTATTCAGAATCATACACAGACCTGTGATAGGTGGATTCATTGTGTGTTAAAGAATTATCTAAACATTTTCAGCCAATAACTTAAAAAGATTTACCTTGTTGCTTCTAAATATAATTTTTATGTTTGTCATATTGTTATCTTTGGTATTTCTGTTTGATTTAACTTAAAATAATTGAGGAAGTTGTGTTTTTACACTGCTGGTAACAATATGTTTGTAGATTCAACTTGAACTGGGTCCTTTGTTTTTTTGTCTATCAAATGCAGACAGATTCAGTCAATGTTGAGTTCATGAGTAAGTTTGTGCCTAAAGGATTTATAGGTAAGAGTGAAAAACAACATCAAAACAAACATTTAATCAAAAATAATCAGGCATTGAAGTAAAATTGTAAAAAAAAAAAACTGTCAAAAAAAAATTATCAAGACTCTACATGAAAGCAAGAAATAAATGTTTGTCCAGCCCACTGTAAAATCAAATGTAAGTGGAGGAATTTGCTGGAAATAAAAATTGTAGTCATAGAAACTACTTAAAATGCTAAACTACTGACAAAAATAGGCTGTTATCCTTTCCTTTGAATAGCTAGAGCATTTTTGCTGATTAAATATTGAGTTAAATTATTTCAAAGAAACAGTCAAAATTGATTTTATTTGGTTAAAAATGTGAATTTATTTTTATTAAATTAACTTATCTGAGTGTCTTTCTTTAACACTTCTAATTTCTAAGGAAAGCTAATTCAACCTTACATTAAAAGACTGTAAACGTGTTGTTACACCACTTTTGTTGGGAAATAATATAATTTGGTCTCATTAAAGACAGTGAAAGTTTATAAGAAATGGGTGAATAAGGATATGTACACATTCAGTAAATAATTTATGCTCCAGCTCTAGAAATAATAAATAATGTATAGAAAGAATGAATTAAATATTGGTTAAGGAATCAAACTATTTAGGAAAGTAGCTCAATAGTTTTACAATTCTTCAACTTTTCTTTGTAACAGGGTTCTCAGGTTAGTGTGTTGGAGGTTGTGGGTTTAAAAACAACTTTTTGCTGTTCAGCAAAAGGGGATCTTAAACAAAAGAGAACAGAGACAAAAACAATAAATGAAAAAACTTCAAAAGGTTACCCCAAGTGAACTCATTTGACCATTTCTGCCCCCATTAAAGAAGACGAAAAAAATAAAAGAAGCCTAGTTCTGTTTCTATGTTCTCTGTTGTGTTACACAGTTGTCCTGGAGACCTGAGCTCCACAGTACACTGATTCTGAAACCTGATCGCTGGTCGTTAAGATCCACAGTAGATGGAAAGGTTATAAAGTTGTGCGTAGGCTAAGGGATGGGATCTGTCCGTATCTCTGTCTGGAAAGCTGACAAATCTGGGTTTAGTCTGCCCCCAGACCTCCTACATGCATGTCTCGCTGTTTACTGCCCCCTGCCTCACACTCCTCTCTCTGTACATCTATCATTTCAGCAGGACCTCACACACATGCATGACTTTCACAAACACAAAAACACGCACTCTTGATTAATCTCAGGCAAAATCAAAGATATCCCTTCAACGTGATGAATTAAACCTGCTCTCTCTTATGTGTTGGAATGGAGAGATTAACTATTTTTTAGTAATATTGATGAGAAAAAAATCCCTAATTAGGGGAAATTCTCTTACAGTAGCTGTAAAATATGAGAGCACCCATTACGTAGGTAGGCCAACACACTCCCTGCTCTCTAATTGTGATCTACATCATTACCCCCCCCTTACAGATGTGCTTCAGAGAGCCGGAGTGGTGGTCATTCCAAGCGCAATTTCCTGTAATAGAAGAGTAGTTTGAGACGATGAGCTCAGAGAGAGGCGATGCCAACCGCAGATACATGCACATGGGGGAATTCTGCCTGTGTCGGACCCAAAAAACAGTCCTCAAACACATTCACTAAAGTTTAGGGATTGCTTAAGCCCGGATTGTTTTACACATTTTTTAACAATATGGGTTTGTATGTATGCTGATGGTTTTGGTCTCATTGGTGTAAAGATTATCATGATCCCTGGGCGTTTGGATTTAGGTTTTAATTTCTCCTTTGATTTTTTTTATTCTTAATTTTAGTTTCAAAAGGTCCTGACATAATACGGTTAGTTCTGTTGTCTGTATATGTTAGTTTTTTCTGGTTATGTGGTAGTTTTAGAGGACCCAAATGCAGATATAAGGAGGCAGAGATGAGTTTTGTTGATGTAATTAACCAAATGGTGGAAACAGAAGCAAAGTCCACAAACAAAATACTGAAAACCAAAAATCCAGGAGATGTCATGTAAAACACACATTGGAGCAAAAAAACCAGCACTGAAGAACTGCACAGGTTACAAGTATATATGGGAGACAGAACAAAGACTGGGGTAATCAGCTGATATGGAGCAGGTGTGGATAGAAGTGACTAGAAGGAAGCAAGGGGAAAGGAGACAGGCACAAGGGGGCAACAGAGAGTAATTCAAGACTCCTTAAATGTAACACAAAATGGAAAGTAAAACAAAGATCAACTAAACAGAATGACACACACAACTGAAAACTTAAATTCCAAAAGGGAGAACCATAACAAGTTTATCCATAGTGTTAGTTTAATCACTTGTTAGATTACTGTGCCCAGTTTTGTTTCCAGTGTGTTATTCACTTGTCCTCAGTCTAGCTATTTGCTCTCTTCCTCAGTTATTCCTAATCTCTGGATTAACTAACCCACACTGAATGCAATTTTCCACTCCTACCTCAGTATATAAACTCTGTTGATTTTGCTGGTGAAGCCTGTTCTCCTTATGAGCGGGAGTTTTCTGTTTCATAATTAAAACTCCAATCATTCTCATCTCAAATTATTCTCTGGATTTAAGTGCTGCACTTCTCTGACAGGGCTACACATGCATGTCATACTGTTCTGGTTTTTATTTTATTGTTGTGTTGGTGTATTTAATCAAATTAAATTGAAGTTAGTGGTTGTGACAGGAAAAATGTGAAACCAATTTCAGGGGTTGGATTATTTTTTAGAAATGAGTTGTTGCAGATGTATACCATATCCTCTTGTTAGGACTTGTTTGATGATTACATGACTAGCATTTCTTTCAAAATGTAAAATGTTAAATCAATCTTTAGCGAAAAATTCAGAATGAGAGATTTCATTTAACCTTTCAATTTATCCTGCTGCCCTCTAATGATTTTCTGCTGAGGACCTATATATTCCTCCACCATGGCCAATTATTTTGTAGTTATGTGCTTTAAAAAAGGACTATCGCTTAAAGCTCTCTGCTCTATCAAACTGCGGCCCTCCTCCATCCCATCTCCACAACCATCCTTGTTTCCATCTGGCTTCCCTCCTTGTCAGGCTCCTGTGGGAAGACACATCTTTCTAATGAATCTCCTCAATCATAACATTATCATCCTCAATGCTAATTTCTTCGACCCAGGTCCTGAGAGCCAGAATCTGCATTTTTCATTTAAAAAAACCTCTCTAATTGTTGCTTTTTTTTGTATGAGTTTTTCCAGGTTGAAATGGTCTATACAACCTCATGGTGGAGCTAGAGGAAAGGTCATAGAACATAGTCGGTTTAAGAGATTTCCTAAATTTCCCTAGGTTCAGTAAAGTCACTGTCTTTCTGCCTTGTAAACAATCGTTTAAAAAAAACTTGAACAGCTCCATGTATACAGTGCTTCTAAGGATGACCGCCCACGCATTATGCACCATTAGTACAATATCAGAAATATCATCTTTTTTGGAGGTGGGGGTGGCCGTTTGCAAAGGCAGGGTTTGCAAATTTTTTTCACCAAACTTGAAAAAGTCTTTTCTATTATTATGGATTGGTCATCATTAAGTCACCTTTTTAACTGTTTACAATGCACTTTTATTTAGTACTGGAGGTCTCTGTGCGTAGGAGCCTTATGACGAAGGCAACCTTAAGTGTTTAGCTTCCTTGTAGTCTCAGAGGCATTTGCAGACCCAGTAGATTGCTGTCTTACATGAGCTTAGTACCAACTCACACAGACAGGATGTTGATAACATCCTGCAAAACTCCACCTCTCTCACTGAGGCTCTCCATTCCTTTCTTTCTCCCTCTACCTTTCCACCCACACACAGCAGACGAGGATTCATTTAGGAAAACAAACAGACACACGATGAGAATATGCGTCAGTGGATTTTCTAATGGACCACAAGAATAGCATTAAAATGCCTGCTACTTTAATCACAATGAAAGATTATTTCCATGACCAGATAATCGTAATGATTGTTGTAGATAGGATCATATCCTGTCCTTATTGCTGAAGACTTTAAGAGTCTAAAGAAAGCTGGAAAATAATTGTTTTAGTGACTTTCCAGTGATTAGAAAGTTCCTTTAACTTTTAACAGCCAAAAATCCAGAAGTCTAGAAAGTCTAGAAATCACTGTTATTGAACCTTTCTGGCAACAGAAATACAGATAAAGGATAACATCTGATGGTTTGTTTGAAAGATCTTTTTAGAAAATAACTATACCCACTAATAGATATCACTATGAAGAAGGCTACAAATGCCATGAGTCTTCAGCATAACCATAGTGAGAGCCTTTATTAACAGAAGTGGGAAACACAGAGCAGTGGTGAAGAGCCAAGAACATGGATAAGGCACTGATGAAGATGATTCAGTTATGAAAAAGCAGAAAAATGAGGTCAAAAAGTCTGTCATATATCTGCAAAAAGTGCTTTAATGATCCTCAAGACATTGAGGAATTTATTCTGCTCCCTTGAGAGACAATATGTAAACTTTTTGGAAAGTGTGTCTCCCATTACATTGCATGGAAAACATATTTCAGAAACAGGAAGAAACAATAATGGTAGAAGTGATGGCAGTAGGGATTCACAGGGTTTTGCTGCTTAAAGGAATAGTACACCCAAAACATGATTAGCCTTCATTTTCTACTCACCCCCATGCTGAACAACTCTCTGGAGTACTTTTTTGATATCTCAAATGCATCTGGAGATCTGGGAGGCTTCTTGCTGTCTGCTGACATTCAAATAATGGAGGTCTATGGCGCCCGAGGCAGAAAGGTCCATAAAAGTCCACAAAAAACGTGTCAATATTCCTCCATACTGCTCGTCCAATGTATTCCAAGTGTCCTGAGTGGGTAGCGTCCATAATTTACTCGAAACAGTAGTTTATAGGATTTCCTAAAAGCGCGCGCCTGCGAGTTCACGATTGTACGGAAACCGCGGCAGACCAAACCAGATGAAAGTGCGCATTCAGCGTCTGCTCTTCCAATAATGCAAGCGTAGAAGAAGAAATGTGCTGTTTACCTGTGCAAAGAAAGAAACAACGAAAGAAAAATGTCTGGACTTCAGTGTTGAGGAAGAGCATGAGTTTTTTGCCGAGCTGAATGTGCACTTTCATCTGGTTTGGTCTGCCGCGGTTTCTGTACAGTCGTGAACTCGCAGGCGCGCGCTTTTAGGAAATCCTATACACTACTGTTTATGCTCTAAAAACTCAATCCAACCTCAAATCCAATCCAAATACTCACAAGTTACTGCAAGGGCTGCACGATGGTTTTTGGTAGTTCTATGTTTACAGGGACGTACTTTTTTCACATGGAGCCAAATTTATGTGAAATGTATATGTCCTATAATAAATGAAAACATCAATTGAACACAACTTTTTGTGTTTACTATGGTTATCATTTAATGTTAAGTTTGATTTTTTTTAAAGGGATGTTCTGAAACATACAAGTTTATCAAAAAACAAAAACGAGAACTTTTCTAAGGGGACAAATATTTTTTCGCCGTACTGTCATTGTCACTATTGATATTAATATCAAAATGGTGATATTCACAGTTATACTTCTCTCTTTGGTGCCACCATTAGGCTCTAGCTTGAACCTAATTAATCCTGCAGTTCATCACCTCAATGTAAAAACGTGTTCCCCTCCTCACTTTGACATAAGATGGAGTATGAGGGGTTCTTCTGCGTTTACTTGCATGCCTCCCGTGGGTTGGCAGCTGTCCAGGACTGCTTGAGCCTCTCGTCAGGTCCGGGCCTTAAGGAAAGATCTTCTAGGCCTGATTACGAAAGTGTCACAGAATGACAGATGAAAGCTCTAAAGAGCTCTATCTTTAGCTCTGGGTAAGACTGTCTCTGCTACAGACTCCTCTTGGCTCTTAAAGGCAGAATAGCAGGACGAAGAGGAGAGGAAGGACAGGGGAACAAATAGGGGGGAGAAAATAAATCACTGCATGGGAAGAATGTCACCTATAATTGAGTGGAGTTTTATCCATTTATTTCGAAATAACAAAATAGCTAACTCATAGCATGCTACAACAAATTAGATATTAAAGCATGAAAACTTAATTTATAGTTGTGTTTATAATGAGTAATCTGTATTTAAGTGTAAATATTCATCAGCATTGCTGTGTTGCTGAATAAGACAGCAGGATTGTCTCCTTCCTCCCTCTTTCTGCGACCCCCAACCCCCCCCCCCCATTCCTCTGTTGGTTTAACCCCGGTGGGCAGCAGGCAGGCCTGACAGCACCCAGACACTCTCTAGTGATTTATAGGACGCTCTGAGAGCGCAGAAGAGATGACCACTCAGATTTGACCCCTGCCATCTTATCAGCCACTCATCAAGAAGCAGAAAACACTCAGACTTGTTGTCGCTTACTCATCCTAACCTCGTACAGAGGGAAGGCTGAGCATTGTCTCATGAAAAGTTTTGCGTCCCATCCATTGCATCGTCAATATTGCAAAGGACCTTGTAATAATGAGTAAGACATACTTTGCAGTCAGCTTTACACAAAGTGTACTTTCCCTACAATTTATTTGAGACGAGCACTACTTTTTTTTTTACCCTACAGAAATCAAATTGTGCAGGAAGAAACATACTTTGTTTTCTTCAGTTTACTGAATTTAATACAGGATTGTTGCAGGAATCAAACTTGGGAACTTGATTTAATTTGAGCAAATTCAGAATCAGACTTAATAACATGATGATTTACTCACTTTTATCTATACTAGTGTTACATACTTTTCATGAAAATAAGATATATTCTAAAAATGAAGTCTAGTTACAGGCACATGGTGCTTTAAATTATCGATATCTGTGTCCCTCACAATACTTAACTAGTAAAACATGTTTCTGTAGTATCTAACTTCATGATGCGCTTCTCTATCATTTTTGTAATAAATGGCCTGTTTTTCTGTGCACAGTTTGTTAAACTTAATCATCAGCTGCTCTAAAATGTCCTTAACCTTTGATTCTGGGATGTTGAGAGAACAGTAAACACAATCATTGATGCATCTGGTGTTCAAATCAAAATGTTATGCTTATAAAGCAGGAGAACTACTTTATTTTTGTCCACACATTTAGGGGCACAACATGCTATGAGCTCAACACTGTAAGAAACTGCATCCAAAGAAGAAAATGCCCACAGAAGAAACATGTAAGTTGACTAAAGACTTTAGCTATATGCTAAACTCCATGTGATGTTTACAGCATTACAGCCATTTCCCTTCTTTACCTTATGTTGAGCAGCATATTCCAACTGTCAGGTAGAAGATCTGCTACCATAAAAACTGCAGTATGATCTTTATTAACTCTGCTTGAAGCTGGAAAAAGAACTAAAGGGATGTTTTTAGGCAAAGAAAGGAGGACGTTGTTACTTTAGTGTAAAGTGAAAATGAAAATAAAAATAAGACAAGATATTAGAAAGTCTTGATCCATTTATCTGGCAAAATATTTATGTTAAGTAAAACATCATGCAAATATCTGTCTGGTCAACCATGGATTCATAAGACAAAAAGTCAAATTATTTTTTTTTTTTATGTGCATGAAAGGAAAAATAAAATAAAATAATAATAAAATAATAAAAAAAGATTTGAATAAACCGAAAAATGTTTAACTAGACTGAAATGTGTTACATTTGTTACATTTAGAGAAGGATGGACTGATGCAGGCTGGAGATCAACATCCCACGTGAAGCACAAGAGTGGCAGCTTTGAATTGTACATCAGGGAGAGCTGATCTTAGTTGATCCAGTTGGAAAAATTTGAATAGAGATAAAAAGATGCGTGCAAGCAATCAGCTCCACATTCTTCAAAATTACTGCAAATATAAAAGCTTGTAAAAGAATATCCAAAAAGGTTTCAACTACGTCTTACTCTTTTATTCTACCAATTTCCAAAGAAACATTTGTAAAGCATAAAATGTTGTTCATTCAGAATTTATGCATTTAGTTTTTATGAATAATTTTGGTAATAAGTTCTACCTGAAATTCTAAAATATTGTTTGATTAAATGTATGACAGAGAAAATAAGGTATGTGATTAAAAAAGATGCATGTCAATATAAGCTTTTATTTAAACATGGCATATACGGTTTAAAATGCATTATTTACTGTCGGCAAACTTTTAAAAGCCATATCAGAACATCCCATAAAACAAATAGTAAAAGATCCTTCCAAATGTGTTACATCTATTACATTGTGAAATAACTGCAGCCTCTGCCCAGTAGGGGGAGTCCTGCACAATGCTGAGACTAAAAACTGTCCATGAAAGGGAGCATCCCAACCAAGCAAAGTGTTGAAAGCTTATTGTCTCTGCTGCTTTAGGCCATAATAGATTAATAATGAAAAGAATATGATAAACAAACTCTTTAAATTCAATGAGTGTACACATTTGGAGCTTAAAATCTTTCCAAAATTAAGACATATAATTTCAGCTCAATGCAGTCAAAGTAGACCATACATCTACACCTGGTGTTCTCTTTTCCCAAGCCAACAAAAAGAAACATTTTTTTCCACAGAAATCACCTCAGAGCCCCCTTTCAAAAACAAGCACCGGGTTGGGATTGTAGTGACGTAAACTCAGATCTGTTTCTGCGGCTTTGGGACACCATAGATTTTTTTCTTTTTCATTTTTGGAAAGGGAGAAGCAGCCCAGCAATGCCACAAAGGAGGCCACACAGACAGTGGTGGCTGCGACATTATTCTGGACACATGATTGGTCAGATGGATGAAGGGAGGGTATTTTGTACAATGAATATACTAGATATTCAGAGAGCAAATGGCAAACTGAAGCTTAAGAACAGGAATTTGAGACGTTTTACTTTGTTTTATTCTTTTTGTATACTAATATGTATTTTACACTCGTTTTTTTTCTCTATTTTATAATTTTATTGTATTTTATGATTGTGTACAGCACTTTGGTCCTGTTCGGTGTATAAAGTGCTTCATAAATAAAGTTGGTATGGTATGGTATGGAATAAAATAATGATATTCTATTACCTTATGATTTAGCATGAAATGCATTTGATTGAGAAGTGAATGCAGAGGCATTAAAACTGAGCATAATCCTCTATTTGTTTCCCTTAGGGTTTTTAACATTCAATGGTTTCATATCAGAAAAAAAGAAGCAAGTGAAAAACTATTTGGATTGCAGGATGAGAAGAAACGAGCCAGATCACTGTGGTAAAGTCACCCTGACACAAAGACAGAGACCAGACAAAAAGCTCCCCCTCGTAAACTTAGGAGTAAGTCTTCAGTGATCTGGCACAAACAGCCATATAGTGACACTGATGCCTTCATCGACACCAAAGCTTTAGGTATTTCAACGTGCGCATGAACTCTGAGTCAGAGAGGAGGGGAATTTAATCTGTGGGTGTATCAGTGCGTGCAAGTTTATCAGCAAGAGGGTTTTTTTTTTCTTTCTTTCCAGCCTCCACTGTGCAGGGATCGATCACACCAGAAGACAGCTGAGGGCAGGCGTCACCCACACACACACACTCCCCTTCTTTCGGTGAGCCTTGGCCCACCCAATTCCCTCCATCAATCAATGCACAGGGTGCCAAAAACACTCTTCCCTAATTCAACAGGCCTTCTTTCCTCCCCAAACACACAAACACCTCAACAGATCTTTGCTCACTTGCACTAATGACCACCTCTCCAAAGAGCAAAGGTGAATTGAGGTTGTTGTGCAATTGTTGTGTCTCATTTTCAGTTCTAGAAAAATTCTTTCCCCCCCTAATAGATTTCGTTTTCATTTGGCAGATTGTCAAACGTACCAGTTTGATTTAACCAGGTAGATATAAAAAAACAAAAAAAAACAAAAAAAACAAGCAGATTCAAAAATGATGATTCATGTAAATGGTAAATGGCCTGTACTTATGCGCTTTTTCAAGTCAGGAGACTTAACCAAAGTGCTTTACATAACATTCAGTCATTCGCCCATTCACGCACACACTCACACACTGATGGTGGCAAGCTACATGGTAGCCACATCTGCCCTGTGGCTCACTGACAAAAGCAAGGCTGCTGTACACTGCCGCTACCGTGCCCTCAGAGTATTAAGGGTAAAAAGCCTAGGAATATCCAAAAAAGTATCAGTTCCCCAACTATTTATACCCCACCTTGGCTACAAACACCTCCATCAAGTATTTAGGAATTTTAACTTATTCTTCTTTGCAAAATGTGGCCCCACTGTGAAGTGCATGAACTGAATGGCACAGAAAACAAAACAGAAATGCTGATTATATGTTGTTTCTTCTTTGCAGCATGACCCTCTACCTTAACTGATGTAATTGAGGCTTTCAGTGCTTCCACTGATGTCATAGCTTTGTTTTTGACCTCTTGGATGCACTCTTGGAGTAATTTACTGTAGGTAAGCAAAACACTCCTAGGCAAGCTCCACACTGTTCTGTGGTGTGTGCATAATGGTTCTCGCTATCTAATTAAAAAATAAAAAATAAAAAACACGACAATAGGATCATTTTATATATTAAGTGAGCCGCAGAACGTAAGAGCAACTTGCAACTCGCCTATGTCATTTAGATAAATTAAATTTTTATGTTGTTCGAAATAAAAAAATAGTATTTCTGTTTTCAAACTGTTAATTTTAATTTACCAAAGACTAAAAATAAATCCCTTATCATGGAAAAAGAATGTAAAAGTAAAGCTCTACTTAAGTGAAAGGTCATTGTGTTGTATGGCCACCTCATGTTGCTCATTTGTTGGTTAATATGGCCTCATTGTTTGGCTGACCATTTGATAATAAATATGGGAAGTGATGCAACACAGTGTGCAAAGTTGCTGTTACACAAAATAATGGTTTCTACTCAGTATTTAAATGAGTTAGCAATGCGTTCTTTTAATTTGTTGAAAAATGGTTTAAGATAACGTGCAGCATTACTGCATGTTTAAAAACTAAGGGGAGAACACTTAAAGATTTAAGATAAAAAATTATTATTTTGAATTATATTTTGATGTGCATTGATAATTCCAAAACAGCATTTTTGTACTTATCTTAAATAAAAATCATAACATTTTCACTTAAGTTACTTTTGAGTTAAAGGGAAACCTTTTTCCGTTTTCCAAGCAAACATGAGTCTTATCATCAGACAGTTGCTGTATTTTAATTCAAATGGCTTCTAGATATAAACACAAAATGAATGTTAACTGGAGCTTCCTAAAATGAAAACAGATGTTTTTATATTTTTTATTTTAGTAGTATTATCATCACATGTGGATGCTGGTCTCTTCATTACCTGCATAAACGCGTGGGAGCTGAGGATGAGCAGCGGAGGATGATGGGGGCGTATTTTCTGAGTTCTTATTCAGTTTAGCGTCTTTACAACCAGGGGCTGAGTTAGATGGGGGGCCAGGGGTGGCCATGGCCATCATAACCAATCACTGGCCACCCCTGTGGCCACCCCTACCAATTTTCCCCCCTTTAATACAGATGGTGGCAGCAGTAATACTCTCAAGTGGAATATTTAAAACATTTTAATTTTTCGTATATTAACAATTACTTGAAAACAAAAACAATGTGGTTTATTATGCACATCAATATACTAACATTAAAGATGATAATTCATGCTCATTTCAGAACTAGATTTTGTGTTTTATGGGGTAAAAAGAGAATTATGTGTCTTTGCGAGTCCTTTAGGAGTCTTCAGTGAAATCATAGATAAATAACTATTTTAATAAAAACTTATCAAGCAATCAATTTATGTAGATATTAGTACTTGTAAGTATCAATTTTATGCATAATGACTGTTGATAAAAGTAATGACAATGGAAAAGATGTCCGCCCCAGAGCTCAAACTTGATAGAATTTTACCCACTATATTTTTTTATCTAGAAAGAGCGGATGTTTAAATATATGCGTCAATTTGTTAGCAAATGCTGTGGGAAAGTATAATTTGTCTGCATTTAAAAAATATGGATGTTGTGCTTGTTAATTTTCCTTTTGGAACAGGGTAGATTGACCCTTAGGTTCTGGTGCCTATCCACTTTCGGCCATCCCTCAGTGTACTTTGGTTATTGCCTGACCACCCTTATAAAAACGTTCTGGCTACGCCTTAGTTTACAACTATTCTTTGACAAACGTCATCAATAGCAAAACCAGTGAGGCTAGTCAGGAAACAAAAAACCAGACTCACAGATCCTCAGAGAAGAGCAATTATAACAGCTTTACCACTCAGCAGGAACTCACCACATTCAGGATTGGTAATAACTCGGCTGGTTGTACCTCAAGCTTTTCTTACCCAGATCTTTCTCCATTCTTATTCCTGGTATTCTTCCACAGCAGAACCAGTGGTTGTTTGTATAGGATCTGTAGGAAGCAAGAAATGTTTCCGTATCATGGGAAGCTTGCACTGACGATGACTAACTGCCCACAAAAGCGTCACCAGATTCTCCAGCAGATAACAAGAACATTAACAGTGACATAATCTTTTAACGCAGAAGTCATTCATCTCTTGATGCCCTGACAAAGAAAAAAACAAAACAAACAACAACAACGGCAACAAGAACCGCAACATAACATCACACACAAAAGAAGAAAAAAGTCAATCATAACAGACTAAACAGAAAGTGGCATGAAGTGAATGGATTTGTTGATGCACAATATTATAAAAACTACCACAAAGCATGTTGTTATGGTTACAGCATAATGTTACTCTACCTGAGGTAAATCAAGGTAAGATGTCTGCTTGTATTTAAATAATATGAAAAATTTAAGGTATTTAAAATCCTAGCTAGATTAGTTTGTGCACTATATCTTCAGTCTGGGATCATCCAGTAGTAGAAGTAACTGGCGAAAAACTTTTACGCACTTTTTAAGTCTGTGACCACGAGAAGAGAACAAAAGGGTTTCAGGGCAAACAAGGACAGAAGATGAAAACTTAACATTTGATGTTTTTATGGCTACTTTTTTATTGTTTAACAGTATCGGTGATAAACAATGCTTTAGACCAAATAAAGTGCATATGAGTTGCCATGCTGAATGTATATTGTTTTATAACATTTTTATAGTTCACATCTAGACCATTTCAAGTTTTAATAAAAAACAGGTTTCAGTTTTAGATGTAATTTCTGCATTCAATTACATACATTTTCATGCACTTTAAAGCAACAGCTACTGGTAAAAGTAGAATATTTGACTTTTTCCTAAACTGTAGTTAAATTTACCAGTAATGCAGACACTGCAAAAACGATCCAGAAATAATTTAACAATGTTAAGAAATTAAGTGTTTTAAGTCTTAATTTGAGTAGGTAAATAAGAGGATTTGCCTATCGAATTAGTATTTTTACTCTTCAAATAAGATTATTAGATAGTATGCACTTGAAACAAGACAATGCAATTGTTTTTTGTTTTTTAAATGTAAATTGTCTCATTCCATTGGCAAAGCAGCTCAATTACCACCCCAGTTCAAGAAAAAAAATACACTTATTTTAGGAAACAATTACTTATTTAGATTTACATTTTTTGTAGTGGAAATATCAGTGCATTCTAGGCTCACAGAAAAGAGAGGATCATCTCTGTTTGTATGTCTTCTATGTAGGTTTTCTTCAGGGATTTCCCATATTTTCTTCGGGTTTCCCACAAAATACATGTAGGATATGTTAGATGGTAAATTTAATCTTTAGATGTATACAAGTTTCTACTTACAGTAGAAGCTATGTGTTTATGTGTCTGTGTGCAGATGCTGAAGGTAGGGGTAGTATAAGCCACTCCATTAGAAAACAGTGTGTCATTATATCTATTGCCACCTAGTGGAGTGCATGAAACGACAAGTTCACAAAAAATGGTGTTAGCATTTAGTGTGCTAATATCTGGCAGCATTTCCCTTGTTAAACAAAGGGGTCCCAATGCAAAGAGATATCAAGATAAGATTCTACGAGCAGCTGTATTCCCTTGTCTTTCCATATGAATACATGCAACCACACAATCGGATTTGGAACATCCTGCATAAAGTTCTCATCTTCCAGCCATCCATTTTCCATCACACCCAAGAGGGGTCGCAAGGGATGCTGGTGCCTATCTCCGTCTGTCTAAGGGCGAGATGAGGGGTACACCCTGGACAGTAGCCAGTCCATCGCAGGGTAACAGAGACAAACAACCATTGACGCACACACCCATACCCAAGGAGAATTTAGAGAAGCCAATTAACCTAGCAGTCATGTTTTTGGACTGTGGGAGGAAGCTGGGGTACCTGGAGAGAACCCACGCATGCTCGGGGATAACATGCAAACTCCATGCAGAAAGACCCCGGGCTGGAATCGAAGCCAGAACCTTCTCCCTGCAAGACAGCTTGCAAAGATGCTGAAATAGGATGCCCTCCCATAGCAGTGTGTGACCCATTTAGTGACCGGCAGGAGGAGGAGAGTGTCAAGCTGTTGTACTTGTGTCCAGTTCTCCTAAACAATACTTATCCCAGTAATTGTTAAAATATTGTATTGAACCAAAATGAAATATGTCCTGTGTCTTCACATTTTAATTATCATATCAAATAAACAAGAGTTAACAGCAGAAAAAGCAGAGAGAATTCAGTAAGTTTTTTAATTGACTCAGTTAAGACCAGATACAGTACTTATCCCAGCAGCTCAATCTTCGATTGTGTTTTCCTTGCAAACGTGGCAACATTTAAAGAGGAACAAACAGAGGTTCTAATACAACTAAAATTTGACAAGAAATATTGATACTACCAATACATAATGGTTTTACATTGTTATCAGTTAGCATGTCACATATTCAGTCAGTCATTTAAGCCAAATTTGATGTCAAACTGAGTTTGCTTGTATTAACATAAATATAACACTTTTTTCACAAGATTGTCAACATGAAAATAATTCTTATAATAGCTTATCATATTTTTTGAAAGTAATGTAAATACACTTGCACTGCTGTCATTTTGGGAATAGCCCATCAAGGTGTCATGGAGGCGTTTGCAATGTGGGTTGGTTTTATAATAAGTGGTTGGAAACGAGGCAGCAGTAATATTCCGCAGAACAATCCTCCATTAAGTTCTCAGTAATCACTGCTTAAAAAGACTTTTCATTTATCACCCATCTTTTTTTTTTGAAAAAAGTGTTTACAGTTCACATAATTATGTTTAGATCTATGAGGGGACACAATCTAATAGAGTAATGTTAGATACACAGCATGCATGTTCCTGTGTGGTTGCGTCTGTTCACTTGCATGTGTTTTTTTAGGTTATGATGTACATGTGTTTGTGTTAAACTGCCACCGCTTGCCGACTTTTATTTCCCCTGCAGGGATACTGATAGTCCCTCAGATAAGCTGAAACTCCATTTACAATCACAGCTTCTGAGATTGAGTCTTTCTTCTCTAATAAGTAAATTACCTCTAATACCTTCTGCGATGTACTTGGATGCTCTCAGTCTGCTCAGACACTCATGCAATCCAGATGTTAGAGCAGTCTGCAGGGGAATACAAGCACCATCTAATGTATGGTAGAGGAACAGACAACCAAAGGAACAGGGCATATACATGTCGCCAGTAAATGTAATCGATAGCTGCTTTTTCTTTGGCTTTCTGCCATAGTGTGAAATGAACCCTTCAGGGTTTGCAGTTTTATATTATTTCTTCCCCTAAGCTCTCTTTATCTTTCCCTTTGTTGTTCTACCTCCTTTTCGTTCATCAGTGCAGCCAGGTTTATCCCCACTGGACTCGTTTCTTTCACACAATATTAAACACAGGTCTCACATTGAGGTTATGGTTGACTCTAGGTGGCTAATGAGGATATCAATCGATCTTACGGTGCAGCACCACAAACTGATAGGGGACAATTTTTTTGCTGATTAAGAACCCCACCTGGAAAACATATTTATCCGTGTTGCTTGTTTGACATTCCTCAACAACTGCCTATCAATAATGTAAACACAGTGAGGCTGCTAACAATGGCTAATGATGTATCCTCAGTATACAGATGCGTCCATCATTGGTGGATGATAAATTCTGGTTTTGGACGGTGCAAAAAAGGTTAAAACCGATTCCACATGTGAAGCTTAAAGTGTAACAACTCTATTTGTGTGTTGGAATGTGAGTTTTAGGGGTTGTGGAGGGGAGAATAGTCTCGTGAATGCTCGCTCTCTCTCTCCATCAGAGGTCTCCATGATGGCCAGCGGACATGGCTGTTTTGTTTCATGTGGTTTCCAAAAATACAGAGTTATGGAGACACATTAACCCCACACTATCGTCACCAGCTACACCCTGCAGGAAAACAGTCACGCCACAGAAACAGTGAGAAAGCAGAGGGTGATCCAACATGTCTGCCATTGGCTGTGACCCGTACCTGTTTCTGTGGGGTTTTACAGGCAGCTTCACACTGTCAGGTCATGCATGGCTACGCCGTAAGGTCTCTGAACACTGACTCTTTGTGCAGCCACAATAACGCGTGGGAAGGGACTTCTGACATTCAACCACAATGTGCTAGACTTTATATGTATCTTCAAAATAAAGATTGTCACAACTGAAGCTATATTAGTGTGCTAAATTCGAAAAGCAGATGTTTAAATGTCACTTGCACTCTTCACACTGACAGTAATGCATATAACTATAGTCTTAAAGGTGACTTATGAGAAAATAATTAAAAAGGTGAAGATAATCCCTAGGGTTTACATTTTTATCTCATTTAGGTAAATAATTCAGTATAATGTCTGATGAATGGAAAAAATAAAGTTAAAAAATAAAAAGTTTTTTCATCACATCATCCAGCTCTGATTTCAATAAATTGACCTTAAAATCTCTTCATAAAAATTTTGTAATTCGCATTTTGGAGAGTTGCTGACATTTTTAAGAATGTAAAGATTAAGCGAAAAATAGGAGGGTAGACAAAAACTACTTGTAAATAGACAAGATACAATAAAAGAGACGGAAAAAAGGGCTCTTCATTGCATGGGATAAAAGCTTAAAATAATTACGTTACGATTTTTTTGAAACCCAGCAATCCAAAATGCTTTACAAATTTCAAATCCAAAATTATTTACTCAAATTAAATCAAGAAAAAAACATGAACAACAAAACATGTATGTATTCATACAGACCACCATGCATGCAAGTCAGAACAGTTAAACCTAATAATATCTTACCTATAAAAAAAAAAATGAGAAAGGAAAATCCAGAATAAAATTAATGAAGAATCTAAATTAAAGATAATTAAATTCATGAATTAACTAAAAACAAATAACAAAGACAAAATACAGACCAAAAGTTTATGTAAATAGATTAGTAAACAATGTAATGGATAGAATTGGATTATTATATCACTAGAATACATTGTAGAGATGCCAAAAAGAATGTACCTTAAAAAAAATAAAATAAGTAAAGATGCATATATGGAGGTAGCATCATGATTTGGTTATTTTCTTTCTTTACATGGTTTAGAATATAACGCTGCTCTTTACTACGTGAGCAGTTCTACAACCTTATATTTGCACAATACAAATAATATATATATATATATATATATATATAT
>NW_015150458.1:606071-639332 GCF_000732505.1 Cyprinodon variegatus | reverse complement strand
TATATATATATATATATATATATATATATATATATATATATACCTTTGTTCAAAACTGATAAGAAAAGGTAAGATGATTAATTATAATCTGTATGAAACTCTGTTATCACTAGTTTGATATGTTTAATTTGACCAGGTTTGCCTTCTATGTTTGCAAGTGAGTGCATCTCTAGTGGAGGACAGAGGTCCATGCACTGGAGCAATATAGGGTAAACAAGACCCATCTGGAAATCATTGGCAGAAGCCGGAGCCCTGCAGCTATGAGAGCTTCTGCCCACTTTAGCGTTGTTATTTCTCTCCTCCTGTTCTTTTTCTCTATACCAGTGCAACTCTGTTTTTATCAAGGAAACCTATAAAAACTTTGGTTTGTAAAGTAGATAACCCTTCAGAGGGACACATGTGACAGCCCTACATATACAAAGAATGACTGACACAACGTGCAAACACCCTCTGACTTACATCCCTGTAATGGGCAGCATCTTTTCCAGTCTGACCCCAGGGGGAAGTGGTAGAGATTCTTATCATCGCAGCCCCAGAGACACTGAGTTGATTGTGTGTGTTTGTGTTCGTTTGTCCGTGTGTGTTATTGTGTGTGTGCTGAGGGCAAAGC
Organism: Cyprinodon variegatus; assembly: GCF_000732505.1. NCBI lineage: Eukaryota > Metazoa > Chordata > Actinopteri > Cyprinodontiformes > Cyprinodontidae > Cyprinodon > Cyprinodon variegatus. The sequence goes on along the minus strand of NW_015150458.1, from coordinate 638,722 downwards.
TGCATCCCGGGATGGAGGTGGATGTAGATGAGCCCCGAGGCCACAGGAAATCCACAGAGACAGCCAGACTGAGAGAGTGAAGGCTGTCAGAGGGCAGAGGAGACGATGACATAGATGGCAGAAAAGCAAACTGATGGATCCAGATCTCCACTCTATGTTTCAGTCTACCATAATGGAAAGGTTCAGATTACCAAGGACCTGCTGCTCTGTAGCTTTAAACCCGTAAAACAGTGGGTTGCTTTGATGTTGATTTTTGATTCTCATAGTTAGGTCATATTTTCTTACTAAATCAGCGCACTGTTCTACTTTTATCCGTTACTGTAACTTTGGTTCCTCTTTAATCATCCTGTGAGTCAGACTCTTTTCCATTTGCTCCTTCAGGTGGTGGTTGTTTAAGCAGGGAGCATCAGGCCTGCTCCGTTCCTCTTAGGTCCAGCTTTCTTGTGCAGCTATTTAAATCTATTGAAACTTTATTAGGCGTGTAAACCGTCTCATGCATGTTTCCCATGTTGAAAGAGTCAGCTTTGTATAGGAGACCTGCCAGAGCTGTTCACAGACCTTCTTCATGTACCTGCAGGACGCTGTCCGCCACCCCCAAACTCTCCTACATGACATTTTCTTTCCTTTCATTTCAGCATATTATGATTTCATTCAGGCTGCTCCTGTGGCCTTTAACAGTTCACTTCCATTTGCAGGGTAGAACCTTCATGGTCCTGTGCTCTGGTTTCAGAAGACCACCCACATACCCACACATTCACCCGCTGTCTCACTTGCTCCCCTCTGCCTGTAAGCTGCTTCATGAAGGCATACACTCACGCTCCAAACAGGAAAATAATCATACTTGCATTTATCTTCCTGAGTGAAAATAATCATTTACACAGAAAACAAGGGGAAAATTGATAAAAAATGCCCCAAAGAGCACACTAAACTAGTGCAACGTTGTATGAATGTTGTATCCCTCTTTAATAGATTTTTGAGATCAGTAACTGTTTTTTATTCAGACTGGAACTAAATTATTTAATACCATAACTTTTTGATTTATTATTTGGCAAGAAGGATAATTACAATCTACATTATCAACAAAATGTGGGGGGACCAGCATCACCAATTGGACTTAAAGAAAAAATTCTGTATATTTACAGATGTCAGACTAAAAGGGAAATCATTTCATTTCTATCAAGTCTTTTGCAGCTTTGAACACATTTTCTTCTGGGATTGTTCAGCATTCCCATCTTCTCATCATTTCTGAATATCTCTGCTTAAGATATAAGCAGAGATATTAAGGATGGTGTGCTAAGCTTGATGTTCAACTATTTATCCAGAAAAATATTCATCCTTTTCAAAGCATGTTGTTGCGTATTTGTTTTGTCCTCCATATGACTTGGTACAAAAACTATAGGGACCTCTAGTGAGCGTCTTTCAACAATAGATATTGTTCGCTTCTTTCCCATAAAAACCAGATCTTCAGAGCACATGTTTTTATTTCAATGGATTTTACTACCTGAGCTGTTGATTCTGCAGATCATCCAAAGTTACCAGTAGAATCTTGTCTTCCTCTTTTTTTAATGTTCTTTTTGCTCAGTCTGCCGGTTTAGGTCACATGTCTCGAGTTGATGGTGTTTTGTTCACTAAATTTAAATATGGAGAGCTGAACAAAAGTGTAGGGTAAAAAAAATAAATAATTACATTTAAAAAAGCATGCACTACTTCACTACTTCATGTATCCACTACCTGGTGCTGCTTTAAAATGTCAAAAAAATGAGACTGAAATAACTAAAGGCTGGAAACAATTAAGAAGTATAAACCTTTACATACACGTTCATGTTTTTCAAAAGTTATTTGATATGGTGTAATTTTTGAAAACCTTAACCTAAATTCCCTTTCAAAATTGAAAACTACACTGTTTTACAAGAAACACAGTTTAGGTTTTACAAATTATTCAAATCACAGAAAATAACGTTTTAACTTATAAAAAACACATCTGGAACTAAGAATCCAACAAGAGTCCTTCATTTTAAATTTAAACAAAATCTTTAGTGTTTTTATATTTTACTTTTGCACATTAGAAGGGCGTGCCGTACGCACACACAGAGGATCTGCCACCCACAGAGGATTTAAGAGGCAGGGTCGATATCCGATAGATTGCAGATCCTCTAAAGCTCTAAAACGAAGCTCGCAAATTACCCTCACCTTCTCCATTCCCTCAGAGGCATGTCCATGTTCGCTCGGTCCTACTCTCTCTCCTCCCGCCTCCTCTGTCACACTGCCTCTCGTATTACTGTGTGTAGATTTTGTGAAGTTTACAAGACAGCTGAGCCTGGAGAAAGCCCAGGAACAGAGACAGGAAGACTAGATATCAGTTCCTGAAAAGGCCTTTTGGTCACATTGATTTTTTTTTCTTTTTCTGGCAGATAAGTCGGAAAAAAAATTGCTCATGTACTGTAAGGTGTGCTGGTTAGAGATAATATCTAAATAATTGTACATAATCAGAGCTGTCTTGCAAAGTCTGCTTTATTCCAAAAATGATTACTTAACATAACTACAAAACTTTAAATGAAATTACACAGGAATCAGGATGTTAAAAAAAACGTCTATACATAGATACCTAAGACTTATAATGTTCATGTGTAATTGTGGTGGTACAGTATGATGGAAAAAAATACTTTCATCATATTTTCTTTTACTTTTTTTAGTATTGCGTATATTTTATATATTTAAATAATTATCACAGAGGAGGATTTTCTTATGAAAGAAACGAAACCTTTGCGTAATGCTGCATTTTTTTTTATTAAGGACACTGACAGTGAAAGGGCGAAGCACATATTATGACCATCTTCACCATAGTTTCAATACCTCATATTGAGCCTTTGGATAAAACATCCTATTCTTATGACACAAATGTTAATTTATCTTTTCTACTATATGCATGCGTGGGTGTAAGAGCGAAAGCTGCCTTTACACAGGCGTGTGTGTTAATATCACTTGTATGTTGCATGGTAGTACAAGTGTCTGCTTGATGTATCCCACTGAGTCAGAGGGAAGATAGAGAGAGAGCACCTTGTTAGGTAAACTGTTTGACGTTCGTATGGAGGATGTGATAAACAGGAAGCGGCAGGACCCCCCGCAGTGTCCAACAGCCACACGCCAGGGTCACAGCAAACATCCCCAGCATAAACATGTCCGATACGTGGACATTTATTGTTATCAGGTCTGTCAAAACATCATAGAAAAGTATGAATGTTGTCTCCTTAGATACAAAAACAGATTTGGTGATCTAAGAACCCAGGCTTTGATAGCTTTTATAGTTCAAGATTGGACTTTGTCACAGTATCGGAAAATAACAGCACTTTTCTGATGACATGCAGCTGTCCTTTAGCTTTATAAAGTTCAGGTGTTTGTTGATTTATTTCTTTTTTTTATATATATACATCCTGTTACCTAGCACTGAATCCATTCCTTTGAGTCACTTGTTTTGTTTCTATTTTCACTAATACAGTGAAAACTGGGGGCAGATTCACAGAGTGGGTAGTAAAACAGCTGTTTCTTCGTGTTGAACATCAGTCTGCCAGTGATGTGGTAAATATTGGGTTTCCTGTCTCCTACTTAACTGTTTGGGTAATTGGCTTGCATTAACTTTGTGACCCAGTTACTGCAGGCCCAGGCTTTGCCTACAAATAATTAGCAGCCATTACAGCATCAAGAAATGCATATTGTTCTTCATTTTAAATTTGTCTGTCTTTCTAAAGCATTAAATGATTAATTAAGAATTGCTTAATTAATGTTAATTAACTACTGTTTTTTTTTTCCATATTATATATAATTTTTTTTGTATAAAAAGTAAACATTTTTGCCTTGAACTTTAGTAATACAATTTTTTGCACATATCAAATTATGATTGTGTATTATAATTTAACAGTAACACAGGACGCTTATAGAACATGTGCAAAATATATTCTGGTTGTCAGAAGACAAGAAAAGAAACACCAAATAACTAAAACATATTTCAGAAGCAGGCAGACACTAAGTCAAAAGTGAAATAAAAACACATATTCTGAATTAAGAAAGCCTAAAAGAAATAGAAATTTCACTATTGTGTCACTATTATACATAAATTATTACTTATTGGTAAATCGAAGGCCTACAGCAAATTAAGTTCAGCAAACTCTCACTATATGCAGCAACCAAAACAAAATAGTTCTGGTAATTAAATAGAGACTTTGGGGATATCTACTTTTTCTCATAGGTCATCCAAAGAGTTAAATGACTGGAGTTCTCTGTGTCATGAGGGTATGAAATATTGCAGCACAATCTTATTATTAGAAATAAATGTCTACATTGTATGTGCATTATGTGTGTTCCGTGCTGAAACTGGGCCTTGACTGTACTGCTGAGAGGTTGGAGATACAGAACAAATGAGCAATTAGGAAGCTCCTTTGCAGCCCTCTTCAGGCTGATTAGATTAGCGAAGACGTGCTAAGAAAATGCTGATATCCTTCTGCTCCTGGTTATTTCTTCCACTGCAAAAATAGAGTCAAATCAAAGTTACACCACACTTAATAATAATAATACAAAAATAAAATAACACATAGAAAATTTAAAAAAGACAAAAAAGTTATAACAAACTAATTTCTCTTATAGTTAACATGTTAAGGATTTCATTCAGAAAAATTACAAAAACACAAAGGCAAAATAATTACTATTTAACCACTTTTTGATTTGTCAGCCTTTGACTTTTTTTTCTTTGTTTTATCGGCGCACTAATAACATTTTACTTTTTGTGATAGATAAAAAGAATAAAATTAGCAAATGTGTCCCTATTACACTTGATGCAGGTCAAGCACGGTCAAAGGCTGCAGAGAGTTTTTCATCTAGGTTTTACTCTAAATAAAAAACAAAAACTTTCCACTGCATTCGGAGTGAAGTGGAGTGGACAGAAAACATTTCACACTGATGCAAAATGTGAAAGATCTGAATTTTTTTTAAGATTAAAAAACAGTTACACAGTTTACATATTTTCAAAATGTTTTAAATAAATGATCTCATTTTAAAGCTTCATGATTTTAAAGAGCTTCTAACTTTTAGAATTACCTCAAAACATAGAAAAGTTGATTAAATCTTACAGTTATTTATCCTCAAACATGATGCATGCAGCTTTAACATAATATCTTAATGTTAAAAAACACACAAATATAAGAACAGTGCAAAAAACTTTGGTTCACACATTTTATATTAGATTATCTTAGAATTATGCACAGAAACTCCCACTGATTCTGATGTTGTCTTATATACCAGCTTTGACCTATCTTATAGTACTGTAAAGCAATGGAAAAAAAATTTCTAAACCAATCCTTCTTTCTTGAAAAATCTAATCAATCTGCTCAGTAAGGATCTGCAGAGCCTTGCACTGGTTGCATGTGTATTTTTGGTACAAAGTCAACATGACAAGTGGCCAGAGAACCAATTGTGAGCTTCTTTAGCCGCCCTCCAATTTGGACGCCTGCACTTCCACTCACCCATCTGGACCTATCGCTGTAAGAGACTTCAGCTCAGTCCAAACACAACATTTCTCTGTTTCCACTGGAACGAACCCTTTGACAGTGCTGGCGTCTTATTTATAAGCTTCACAGATTTACTGGTTGAGGTTTTAGTATGAATATGGACGTGTGCTACTTGTCTACAGAGAAATGATGCTTGTCTAACATACTAAATCTCATAGGAATTCTGACACAGAAAATAAAAGACCATGAGACGTTGTCAACAACCTCTCTGTAATTTTTTCCCTTCTCAGGAAATTCTGTTTAGTCATTCACATTGATATGCATACGTGTAATTAAGGCTGCAGGAGAAAATGAAAGGCATGTCCTTTTATTCAGGGGATGAGTAACAAGGCTTGTTCAAGGTATCTCCTATCTATGGTAGGAAAATTATGGGATATTATTGACCATCCCTAGGGAGCCGGTCAGGACAGAAAGATATGAGTGGTATCTCCAGCTACAGAGTCCATGACCTTAGCCAGTAAACAGTGGGAGGGACAATGACGCAGCATGGGGCAGAAAGTCTTCCAGCTCCCTTATTTTGCAGACAATTGTTGCTATGTAAGTAAAATAGAAAATATGTTTTACATATGTAATATAAATATAAATTTTTCTATTAATATCCTTTTTATTGTTTTTATATATATATATATATATATATATATATACACTTTTAGTGTATCTACATTTGTTGCTTTGACAAAATTAACTTTTGCAAAATCTTAACTTTTTTAAAAACCTCTTTGACACCAAACTAAATGTGGGGGGACTAACTAAAATATCTTTCAGTCATACTCACTTTTTTTTAACAGAAGAATATTAAGATGCATAAGTGAAAAATGAATAAAATCTTCAAATTGATTAAACAAATATGATTTTGTAATTTTCCCACAAAATATACAATATAAAAGAATTAACTGACAACTCTTGAGTGGTTAAAAAAATTTTCTAGGCATGATACAAACTGAGACAGCCAGGGGCTGGCTACTTTATGCATACATTTATTTCCACAATCAGTTAGACAAAGAAAGATAAACAAATTGATAAAATAATTTCTAAAGTCATGATTCAGATCCCTTGTTTCCTAAATATATGTATATATTTTCACATATAAATAAAAAAGAAAATGACCTCTCCATATTACCTTTTACCGTGGCATGCGCATTCCTGCTATTCAACTTTTATATGGAAAAACAACCTTAATGTTAAGATTTAATTTGTTATTACCCCACACCCCCATTCATACCCCCTCGTCCAAATAAAACAAACAAATGCAAACAAGTACAATTAATGCAGTAATGATAGCATCATGATAAAAGCTTTTCTTGGACAATTAGAATCTGTTAAGTTATAAGAAGAAAATCTGAAGACTATGGTTTCACTAGATTTTATTTGGGGGTATTGGAGGAAATGGGTTGAGGGCATATAGTTTCCTTTCTACTGGTCTGTAAATCTAAAGATCTTTAAATCTGAAGCTGCAGTCGGGAAACCAAGGTCTCATTACTTCTGCTATCTCTGCTTGTTGCTAAAAATAAAACAAATCATAGAAATACAACGTCTCACCGGACTTCTGTGAGATTCAGATTATTTGGTTTAATAATTTTTGTCACACTAACTGAACCCTTACAGGGACAAAACAAACCTCTTTCAGAACAGCAGATCTGAACTCACATTTTTCTATATGTATAAATATATTTTCAAAAAGTAAATAATTTTGTTTTTTAAATGCCTCAAAACAGCTCAAATCCATGCAATGAAACGGCTTTAAGATTTTTTTGGATGTGAGGTATGAAAATATGATACAGTTTTATGTATTTGTACAGAATTTCTCTTTCTCTTTAGCTCGTCTGTTTGGACTCAGCTGCATTGGGAAAGAACGTGACACAAATGCCGTGCGAGATTGAGAAAGCAATGGGAATAGGACCACTTTACCTCTCGCCTGGGTGGTCTTTGTGAGGAGGAGTATAGAGGACAAGCAAACATTCAGATATAAACTGTAAACCAGTTCCACTCTAAAATGGGCCAAACGCTGCCGGCACTGGCCACAGAAACAACATGAGACTACTGCGCTCACATTTGGGAAAAGACATAACAATAATGAGAGAGAATCTGACACTAAACCGCGGAGGACCATCCAAATGTGATGAGTCACTGAAGTTCAGAAATAGATTAGTGGCTTGGGGGGGGGTTGCTCCATCACTTTTTGAGAAGCAGAGTGCTTGTTGTTGCTGTGAACTTCAGATACCGGGATCGTTTAATAGCCTGAAAACCGTTGTCTGTTTAATGAGACCAGACGTCCACATACACATAAATGCACACACACCCACCAACCTAGTACAAGTAGGAAATGATACAATTTGCTTGTGATTCCAACTGTCAAACATGCAAATGCTGACCCTGCATGAAAAGGAGCAGTGTAATCTCACAGTAATCAACTGTATGCTTAAAGCAAGCACTTTACTGAGTCCACATCAATAGCTTAAAAGCTAGGTGAGCCCAAAGGACTAGATGCCTCACCAGTTAGGGGGGAAGGGAGGCGACTTCAATAGCAAATCCTCTTGAGTAGATGAACCAGAGAAACATGCGTGTCTGGCTTTCTCACTGCCTACCCTGGTACTTTGAGAAGGAGGCATGTTAAACTGGTTAGAGGAAACAGGAGAGTAAAAGCTGGCAGAACAGGCGGGCAGGCTCTCGTCATCCCTCACCACAGGAAATTAAGGCAAACAATCAAGAACCTATATCCTCTCCAGGAGACCACACTGTGCTTAGATCAAAATAGTTAGCAGCAGAGTGAGTTTAAGAGTCATTGTGTTTGGAAGTGGACCTAAGATCATACTATAGTAGGTAGGAAAGGAGTTAAATAATTAAAATAAAAAAAACACACACACACACACACACACACACACACACATATATATATATATATATATATATATATATATATGAATAAATTAATATGCCAACACAAGCAATAATAAAAAAAATAAAAATAAAAAAGATGGGGCCACAGTTAAAATAACTATAAACCAGGCCATGTGAGTACTTTGGTGAATAGAAACACTTTGCAAACTGCCCTATCTGTCTTTTTAGACTCACAATTTGATCCCTATCATCTCTTCATTTCTTCCTCTTCACCTTCAAGTCCTGCCCCCTTAATCTGTCTACTTCCCCTGGCTTCTTCTATCCTCCGCTCTTCCTCCCCTGCCTTCCCCTCAGGGGGTTCTCAGGTTACCACGCGTCGCTGGTCCAGACAAGCGAGGGATTCTTTCAACGAGCAAATTACAGGCAATTAGGAGCCAAAAGGATAACATTTAGTGAGCAGGGGAAGGTTGAAGCACGAGGACAGAGGGGCATGCTTTTTGGAACACCCAGAACCTGGAAGGAGGAGGGCTGGGGAGAGTCTGTGGGAGTGTTTGTGTTGTATTAGGTGTAAGTATACATGTTGAAGTAATGTACTGATAAGAGTCACTGAAATCCTGGATCCCACATGATGATCCACCTACATACATTCTCATATGCGTCACAGCCTGCACCAAAAAAGACAGGCTGCAGGAGAACACACACTTTGTAGCATTATACGTGTAATAAGTGTGTATCTCAGTTTTGGATTTTATGTACACAAGACATCATAGAAAACCAGAAAGAGTAAGTTACAATTTCACGTACCATCATGTATTTAGTATTCAGGTAAGACTTTTAGAGAAGAGCGAGGTAATTAAAGCTAAACTGTATAACTCTTGGCCACTAGGGGTGCTAGACCTGTAAGTGCCAGTATTTAGCTTCTACCAAACATTGAAAATAATAACAAAGATGTATGAATGTATACAAGGAGCAAAGTGTTAACTTAAGAGTCTAATAATAAAGTTAAGAAAAGAGAATTGGTTTCACATCCGGCCTCTTCTTTCATCCTGCACCAACAAAAAAACTCCTTTCCAAGATCAACTCATTTTCCTAATGCATGATACCTTTCACATTTTCTCTTTTAAGTCTCCACAGAAGGTTTGAACTCTTTCCTTGCCTCAGCCATGAGCTGTAGTTGAGCAGGAGGAAAAATATTAGGGCGAAAGCCTTAGCTCCATGACTATATAGTAGTCTGTGGCCGTAAAGCAATATGTTCTTCCAGGTCACATGACCTGGCCAACGACGGTGCGTTTTCTCCCAACTTACATAGGTGGTATTTATTTGCATTGATCGTGTCAAGCGCTGTATATTGGCTTGAGGAATCATTTAAAATGAGGAATCATTTAAAATAACTCATATGATAAATAAAAATAATCATATGAATTGAATGAACGAGCAACCGCCATAAAAATATATGTTGATTTACATTTCTCCTTATTTATCCGACAACTTCAGATGGTCATTTTCTGATTTTGAACAAGAGAGTTAAGAAAGAATGACTAAGCTTGAGTCTTTGAGATTAACAGCTACAACACATTGACAGAGAGGAAAGAAAGAGCAGGAAAATTGTGTAAGTGTGTAAAGACTGTGGCTTTCTGAGGCCGAAACAGAAATAAGGCCTGGAGGAGCCAACTTCTTAATTCCAGCCCCATCATCGTAATCACAGCTCCATCACAAAATGGATTTTGTCAGGGCATGCCAAGTCTACTAAGAGCTGCTGCACTTAAACACTAAGCAGCTGCTCTTGCCTCCAACTCTCCCTACATCCCTGAAACATGCAAAGTAAAACGCAGACATGAATGCCATCGTGAGCACACATGCAGTGCGTTGGAGAAGTATGCATAAAATGGGTCAAGGCAAAAGCTAACTTTTAATGGATTTGATCAGAGCTTAATGTGATATCTGTACCACCTTTAAACAGATAATTTTTTTTCTATTCCAAAATATCTCAACTTCAGTCAATATGAATAGAGATCTTACAAACATGACCCTTAACCCTTTATAGGGCAAGTTACCTTTTTTGATCACTTGCCTATTGTCCCTCAGTGAGGTCTAGAAGCACAAGATCTATATCCAGCCATTCAGCAAAGATACTGCTACATGGCTACGCATCCTATTTTGACCTTTGACCAATTAAAAGAGCCCTTGAATTATATATATCCTACTGTAAATTAACTTGGAAAAAAAAGTTAACAAGTCAATAAAATGGTAAAAAGCTAACTGAAAAGTTAAAAAAGTAAACTTAAAAAGTTTATAAGCCTTGTTAACGATTATTTTTAGATTTATTTATTTGTATCAGCATTAATGCCTCTAAGGTTATGTTGTACCAAAAAAAAAAAGATTTGTTTCTTTTTCATGAATTTCTTATAGAAGCACTTTTGTTATTTTTCTTAATATATTCGGGAGAGTTGGCGTTTCTTATTACTTTGACATTAATTTTTGCGATCAAAATATCCACATTTTTTAATGTTAGAAAGGTAATAAGGTATTGTCCAGGTTTCCAAAAACACTATTGGCTTGAAATTTTGATGTTCAAAGTATTTCACTGAGTGCTCTATAAATGGTTAAAGCCTTTTCACCAATTTTTTATCTACTGTGGTGTATTTTTCACAATATGTTTAGGGTAATTTTCCAGGTGGGAGGTTAACCCTTACTATTGTCTAAATTTTTTTTCAGATTCTTACAGGTTTTCTTCCATGACTACATGTACAGTTTTTGTCTCATCAAGTGTACACTACACAAACCCTTTCCTGTCTGTGTGTATTAAATCTAAAGCTAAGCACTGGTTGAACTTGTTTTGCGTCTTTTTTCAGTCTGACGGTGGTGACAAGCATCCAGTGACCATAACCTTTTATATGCAGCTACATATGAGCAACTTGTTGCTCATACCTGCCGCCTCTCTGTTGGCTGAGAATGCTGAGAATGCTCGTCTTTGACCCCACGCCTCCCGTGTCCTGACTGCCCCACCCACTTCAGAGGGACATTGATGGGGAGTGATGGGGGAGGTGGAGCAGTAAGTGACAGTTCAGTAACACTCACCAGAACCCACAGTCCTCTGTCGCAGAGTGGCATCGCCCACCCTCAGTGCCAGAGCGGAGAGTTTATTTTTTTAGCTCCTGCTCTCCCAAGCTCATGCTCCAGAGGACCACCGAGTGCGGGTCCCTTTCTTCCTTTGCCCTAAGCCTCTTCTCCTTCAGCCGGAAAGAGATTTATTGGGGAAGAGGGGAATGAAAGAAAAAAAATGCTGGTGACCTCCACTTAACTTGAAGTAAACACACGGCTGTGGTCGTTTAATCAAAAGTGCACGGCCAACTCTCACATTCAGAGCAGCGGGTTATGGGAGTTTTGTATACAGGTTCTGCTCTCTGTAAGATGGAAACAACAAAAACACAAACTTTATGATTCTCCTAAAATGTAAATGGAAAAAAAAATGTATGTGTTCTCTAATTAGATCACATCTTGTTTTATGTTGTGTAACTCTGATGTGACAGCCAGTCCTCAAGCTGAAACATCTGAGCAAAACGTATCAAAAAATATCTTTCATTTGTTTGACGTCATATTTATTTTAAAAGATGAAGCCTCAACCACTCATGTGGCTTTTTTAGGGAAAAAGCTTTAAGCCGATCTGTCTGCACATACTTTGCTTTTTTAAGTCAATATCACTATTTAAGGTTCTTGTTTAGAAATCATATTTGATGTCTTTACTTATTTGATTTATTATTAGTCATTTTATTTATTGGGCCATACAATCATGTAAAATGTATGTTTTGTTTAAAACAAGAAAATAAAGCACTATTTATTTCATAGATTTCACCACAGGATGCAATGTTGTGGTAAAATGACCTATTAACTCATTAATCACAGAAGATGTTATTGCTTTGACAAGGGCTGCAACAGACGATTATTCTGCTAATGGATTAATCTGTCAATTATTAGCCAAAGGCTCCATAAAGAAGACTTTTTATGAGTTAAAACCAGGTGAAACTAAAACTTTTCAACTTGAGGAGGCTGGATAGAGCATATTGACAAACGAAAAAGATTTTTTTTTACCTTAAATACAAAAAGTTCATACATCTTTTACAATTTTTGTATAATGACTGCTCTGAGTGGGTTGCTCTGTCAGCTAAAGGTATGTTTTAGAGCCTCTATACTCCAGGTAAGGATTAATTGAATACTAAATTAGCTGACGATTATTTCAATAATCGTTTTATCAGAATGAATCTGATCAATTGTTTCAGCTCTAGTTTTGAGATAATTAACTTATCAAAAACTAATAAATCATTTATTTGAGGTGAGGTCATGAAAAGCTTTTAATAAATGAAAAGTATTAATTAGAACAGCAACCAACAGCAGGTGACAGATTCTTACTGTACAGTAATTTATAACAGTTTGATATGAGTGTCTTAACCTAAATTTTTTTTTTAAAGAAAATATGTAAAGCTGTGAGTCCAGCTGAAATTGAAAACAGACTGATGGGCAGATATAGTTCAGATCAAGACTTATTGTGCAGATACATTTTGTGAAGAGGATGAGTGTTTGTGAGAGTATTGGCACTGGATCTTTTTTAAAATTGAAATAATATAAATTACATTTATTTTTCCAGTCCCCACCCTCATCAGTCACAAATTAACACAACACTCATAATAAGTCATTTTAGCACAGTAGAGTTTTCACACCCCTTTTTAAATATTTCTTATTTAAAGGACACAATTGTTTTTGCAAAGCAAAGCATCTTGCTAAAAAGATAATAAAGATACATTAAAGGATAAAAAAAAGATGTTTCAGATCAGTTTTTATGAACTGAAAAGGGCACTAAAATATAATTTGCCGTCTTTCAAAAAATAAATGGAAAAAAATCTTCAAACCATTTATATATTGTCCGACCAGTGTTTCCACTGATCAGAAGGCCTTCTTTTTCTTAGCTACCTTCACTGATTATTTATCAGATGTTAGCCTGCGCTTTGACTGTACTAATTAAAACTATATTTCTTGTAGTCAAAAGAAACAAGGTCCAATTCAAATGATACTAAAAACCTAAATTAGCCACAGGTAGAAATAATTCTTATTCAACTGTGTATTTAACTTTACTGAAAGCACTCAATGTTTAAATGGTCAATGTTTGGAAGGACAAACCTGCAATATCATTACTTATTGTAAGTTATCAAGTTATCATCATGGTGTTCTCTCATTGTCATTTTGCCCTTGGCTGCACACCAAACACAATGCCAAAAAATTATTCGACCTGAAATTAAAAATAAATTGGTCCTTGGATTCTTGCTTTTGCTGCACAAAATATTGTTAAATTTGCCGATATGTTGTTATTTTTGCTGAATAATGCTAAGCAAGACTATGTTATTTTGCGGTTTTTCGGGAAGGGCTGCACAGTGAAAATAATCTTTTACCCTCATTGAACACAATGCAATACAAATACAAAATAACAAAAGGGTTCGAATACTAGGGATATGCAGCACTCCCACCTTCAACTCTGCTTGAATAAATAAAAACTGACAATAAACGGATTGACTGATATTCTAAAAAAGGGGGGAGTGGCGGCCCGGTGGTCAGGGCATTGTGCTTGGAATCCTTAGGTTCTGAGTTCGAGCCACACTACCACAGACTGCCACTATGGGTCCCTGATTAAAGACCCTTAATCCAACACTGCTCCCCTGGTGCTGCACCATGGCAGCCCACTGCTCCCTAAGGTGGTGGGATTAATGCAGAAAGTGCATTTCGATGCGCTGTACTTGTGACAGTAATGACACAAAAAAAACCTGAAAAAGACAAGCAAACAAAAAAACTATGATATAAGAAAAAAGCCATAAATGTAAACATACATTAACGCTTTGCATAAATTTGATATATTTGTCAGTAGGAGCCTTTGAAATTTAAACAAATTAAAATAATGTAAATGTTCTACACTTTAATAAAACTTTAGTAAGGTGGTGAAAATGTTTGCTAATACAAAGTCATTAAATAATGCCCGGAATTCTTTTACTTCTACTAAATTTTTTTGATCATGTTTCATTCTTTTTAATTGAGACTGAAGCATAGAATTGTTTAAAAGTCACAAACGCTTATTCATTCTCTGCCCTTTGTATTTCTCTCTCCAGCTCCCTCTAGGTTGCTGCACAACAGAATAACAATAACTCGGTTTGCAGTCTCACCTTCCTGCTCTGCTTCTCTGTACCCTGGCCTTCTCTCGACCTCTTCACATCCTCCTGTTTCTCCTCACTTCCTGACATGTTCCTGGTGATGAATTCAGGCAGCACAAGCTTCACTGTGGACACATATAGATTCTCTGTGTATCTAAAAAAAATGTGTTGACCATTTTACAGAACGATCTGAGGGTATGCACACACATTACTGGCCACCATAAGCACTGAATAAACAGCCTCTGGTCCAGAGGCAAACATGCTGTAGCTCCAGTGCTTTGACCAGCTGTCCTCAGAGGACAGCGGTTATGTGGGGCCTAGGACAGGCTTTCCTGTCTAGACCTGTGGAGATAGGGTTAATGAAACTCTTAACGCTGTCTGAATGTCAGCTGTGGCATCCAACCTAGACTTGTTCCTCCTGAAGCAGACCATCACACCTCTGGTTACACTTTTGTCTCCTCCATCCCACCTCCTCACACTTTTTTCCTTCCACCCACTCGCTGCCTCCTGTTCCTACATCTCCAAACAATAATACACCCTCATTGTAAGTCTGGAATCCTTCTCCCAATGTCTCTTACGCTTTCACGCATGCGCTCCATCTCTCCGTGGAGAAGCACCGTTTATGAGACAGTCCAAGAATAAATAGTGGTCAGCAGTTCAGCACTTTGGCTCTTGCAGCTCAGTAAATATGGATGACTGGACCCAGGCAGGGAGAAAATGTGTGAGAGTCTGAAACAGCGGCCGCACAGCTCTGCCAGCGAGAGCACCTGGATGGTGTTAATCACAGTTCAACATAAACAGCACTTCAAAACAAATCTGCACACACACCACCAACTGCGCATGCACCTTCCTATGTTGGGACTATTAAATGAGAGCCTGTAGAAAGTAAATATAGGGAAATAAGATGCTGTTTAGGATGGGAAACAAAATGTATTGCTTTGTAGATATATTTTCTCTTTCTCATCAGGATGGTTCAAATTTTTATTCTTTAAAATTTAAAGTTTATTTTAAAGACTACAGTAACCCCCATAATTATTTTTTAGGGAATAATACAACCACGGAAATAATGGGAATAGTAAAGTGTTAAGATAATCTCAAATTCAACAGAGATCAAGAGCAATTCAAGAGATCTGAACAAATGTATGCATTAAAACATGCTCCACCATAGTTTAATTTCACAAAGACAAACTGGTTTGTGTACAGGAGCAGTGTCAAACCCCTAATGGTGGAATATGTCAAGTAAAAAAGCTGGTTCATTAATAAATACGGAATTAATGTACTGTAAAATATTTTATTTTTATTAACAAAAATAAAAATTCTTGGTAAAACAAACTAGCTTCACTGTTTTTGAACCACCTGCTGGTAAAAGCACTTTTGGCATTCATTTCTGGTATTTGTGCAAAAATGACTTGTTATGAATTGATTTGCACTCAATATAACAATACAAACGTTTCCTACCATTTCATCTTTACCTGTAGAAATAAATTTAAGATTGAGAGACTTTTATAAAACCACTATTTTCAATTTACTATAAATCTTAACTAACAGATGTCTTATACACTCACACACAAACAAAAACTTGCAGCCACAAGCCCATTTATAGTAAAGTGGATTAAATCAGTTTAAATACGTTTTCACTGGAACTCTTTTTTTCTAAACCAGGGCTTTTTAACTCAGTCTTGTGGCACTTGGCCATCCAGTAATTTATCTTTGTGGATTTTGAACTCATGCACACTGTCACTTAACTTACAGCCAGCACCGTAATAAGTAAACACACGCTGTTAGACTTCAGCAGAACAGCCAAATGTCTCCAGGCTCTTCAAGGCAGGGGACTCTCAGTCTGACTCGATCATCAAGCTGGGTCTGTTCGAGTGCTTGTCGAGCGAAGAGGAGCTCCGCAATGACAACAGCCATGCTTTATTGCCCGGTGTCTGGCCTGAGATAAACACAGGGGAAGGGGGTGGGGGGGCTCTATGTGTCTCTGTATCAGTGTTTGTGCTTATCAGTCAAAAGAGAAAGATGTAATATCTGTTTAAAGCCTGTCAGTGAAGGCAGGCCACACAGTGGGCCTGCTGCTTTTTTCATTTAATCTTTCACAATCTGGCTTCCCTCTCATAACTGCAATACTTAACATTTCTTCTAAAGGCGTAATAATTTCCATTTATACATCAACTTTTAAAATAATGCTTCGGAATGACCGTCTCATGAAAAAGGTTGTTTTTTTTATTTTATTTATAGAAATGAATAAATCATTTATCAAACACACAGCTGGCCTCAGTCATACTGGCAGCACCGATTCATTTTAATAAGGAATGATGAACATTTACTTAAGGATAAAAGCATTTCATATGAGGCTTTCGGCTGTCAGTCATCCCGATATATGTGGCTATGCTGCATATTTTTTGGAGGATATTTTTGTTAGAAACGTTGTTTTCATTCTGGTGTAAAAAGCACACGATCTGGAAGCCACAGTATCCTAGCTTTAACCACAACAGGTCAGTCTTGGTTTTTAACTCAGATTTTGGTTTTAGCAGAGGAAGCAAGAGGAGGCTGAGCTGATGAAGTTAAGTCAGAGGTGTGTCACCATATCTGGGTTTTGAAGCATGTTGACACAGAAATAAAAATATAATAGCAAATAATCCATGCTTAGATAATTTATGGTGAAAGAAAAAATTACTTCATCCCTGAAGGAGTTTTACAACAAAGAATCTTGTATTTCATTTTCGTTAATCCTCCACCAGACGCAGTAGGCATTTTGCTTTATGTCCTTTTACAGAGAAACTTGGAGTGAACTTGCAACCTTAATATTATGGGAGGCACTGCAGTGGTCATTCTTCTCCTGTGGAGCCAGCTGGAGGAGGTTGACTCTGAGCCCATTACCACTCAGTGCAGCTGTTTTTCTGCCAGACAGCAGACCTGATCCACACTTCATTTCCAGCTCCTCCTGCCTCGCGTTTTATCCTATGAAGCAGGACTGCACACACAGAAAAGCTAAGGAAAAACCATGAACATGTCCGGCTCACACATGGTAACTTTTTGGGTTGTGAGACCCCTCTCTTTTTCCCTGCCCATTTACACATTGATTAAACCTGGGAGTGTTTGGCCAAGTCTGATCTGCAAAAATCAAACCAATATGTGAACTTTGGGAAAAGCGTTACAAGTATTACATCGCCTTTTGCTCAGAAGCTTGGTGTAAGTGCATTCCAGTCCGGCTCCGCATATCTCTGGTATGAAATACAAATATGGGAGAGAGGCAGAGAGAAGCAAGGTGGGGGTTATCAAGCACTGACATATTTTCCATGTCATTTTGAACGTTATTGAGTAGCAACCTTTCTTCCAGCTTTTCTCCCTTGAACACATACAAACACAAAAACCCCAGCACAGATTCAGTTTGCAAAAATATTTTTCCATCTTGAAATGTTTTCTGGTCTGTAATGGAAACACTTGGCTCCCCAGTAGAGAGAGAGAGAGAGAGAGATCTGGGAGGGCTTTCTGCTCCGACAGACGTTTTCAGCCATTCACCTGTAGGGCCACCTCACTGCATGAATACAGTCAATAAACCCACAGGGCATAGAAAAGGAGCTGCACAAGAGGCTTTTTCCCAGACACACTCTGGTACTGAACATCGGCCAAACAACTAACTGCTATATCATTTTCACCACCCAAAAATGTCAAAACCAAGGACAGGAAGGAGGAGAGACTGTAGGGTTACAGTACAATGCAAGTGGTGTCTGAATGATGGGGAGGGAGAAGAAAGGACTTTCACCATGCTGACTGAGTGTCTGGGACAAGGAGGCGGCAAGATTGTGGTCTGAGATTGTCTCCTTCTGACCTTTTTCAAACTTTCAATGAAAACGTAACATGTGAACAGCTAAATTAAATTGTCTTGTTGGAGTGAATAGTGAAGGAACCTTTCCAGGAATCAAAATCAAGAAGAACAAAAAATAGCTCATTTAAAAATATATATATACACAATACCTGTAATGAAAGAAATAAGATTGTTGTCAGAGACAAAGTGTTTGAATTTGTGCAAGAACAATTGTTTATCCATACGGGTGGTCAGTTAAGTAAGGGTAGAAAAGGCATGCGGTCATGGCAGGCATGTGAGAGAGAAAAAGAAGAAAAGAAAGAAAATCAAAGTAAGTAAGTAAGAGAGAAAGAACGAAGGAAAGAAAGAAACTAATCATAGTTCCTATTTTATATATTTAATCCTGCTGATATACTTAACATCCACCTCATTTTGAAGTAATCCTCACCTATTTTGCATACCCAAATGGAAAAGCAAATAACTGAGGAACTGTCAGCCCATATTACATGTGTTACATAATTTAAAAGCTAACAGTAGTTTCTGATCATATAAATGAAACTTGGGTGAGTAAAACACAGCCCAAGCTATATCAGTTTAAACATGACTCAAAGTTGTTTTTCTAAATTCTAATAATAGGTCTTTTTTGAACAACAATAATAAAGACAAAATTCAGACCTCTAGCTACAAGAGTTCCAAAGCTGTGGGGCTTTGAATTTTTGGTGTCATTAGCATCTCTAAATCTCTCCAAATGAGCCAAATTGTGCCAAATGCTTTTAATATGCTTTGCTTTACTTTTTGACCCATAGGATATCACTGAAGCATTTTTAAGGGCATTTATTGACCTACAATAACATAAAAAATCTATAAAAAATAGTTAAACTGCTGCCTTTCAAGCTAAAATAAGCCCCAATTGCCTTTTCTGAGCTGTATCTTGTTTTTTCCTTTCACACTTAGGCACTGTAATAAAACATAATCAGCATCTAAACTTTAAAAAATAGGACAGTTGTTATTATTCAGCTTCTAGCTGCATGCATTGATCCACTCTCAGCTGTGTATTTCACACTTACGCAAGCCAGTAACACGGCTGAGCTTTATGCAACCAAGCCATATCCATAGCCTTGTTTGGAACCTTATTTCATTGGCTACGAAGCCAAACAGCCCACATGGTCTTAACCAATAACAGCAGAACTCTTTGAGGCGTATATTGATCTACTCGGTGTGTCATTGGCTGACAGGCAAGGAGCGCTTGTGAGACTTTAGCAACTGTCCCTGGCTCAAATCGAGTCGTACAAAGATGCTTTTCTTTTGTAGGTAAGAACACAATGTAAAGAAACATAACAAACATCGTTGGCAAACATCTGAGGAAATAAGTATTAGGAAGTAAATATTAGCAAGATGCTAAGCATTAGCTATGAACATTATGTGGCGATTTTCTCATCATGGAAAGTTTTTATTACGAATATATTGTATTACTTTTAATCTGTGGACCCTTATGGACGAATTGGGTTGAAACAATTGAAGATTGGATTTAAAAAATGGCTTCTGTATGGCTTCAAACGAATGTTGTTGTGGCTGTTTTGTCATGTTTACATTTTGACATGCTGCTATATCTGTGTTAATTGTGCTTTGGTGCTTGGTATGTTCATAAAATGATCTTGGTGGTTGAATTGTGGAGAATCTACGCTTTCCATCTATGTTAAACATGTCTATATTGGTAAACATTTTACAGGTGTAATTTTCATGCGTTCAAAGTTGCTAGATGTAAACGCCGGCGGCATTTATAACTAGTAACTAGGAATGCCGGCGGCCCATTGGGTTTTAAAAAAACTACAGTGGATAGGAAGTGATGTTAATATTCCTCATTTTCGCAGAAACTGTCTGTAAGCATCAAGAACTGGGAATCATCCTCGAGCCATGTCCGGTGCACCACGACTTTCTTTAGATTGTCCAAAAAAAATAAATAAATCCATACGCTCAACAACTAGCTCTTCTTAAACTGAATGGTATGTCTAAGCATTTAAGGAAGTGATCCCAGACTGTACGGATCATCAGAAGCAGCAGTATCTCCCTTCAAACCCATACACTTAAAAAAAAACTCCACTGTGGCAAGGCTTCAGGTGTGGATGACATCTGTCTTGAGTGCCTTAGGTTTTTGGATGTTGTTGGGCTGTTGCGGCTGACACGCCTCTTCAACATTGTGTAGAGGTCTGGGACAGGGCCACTGGACTGACAGACTGGGTGGTGGTTCCCCTGCATAAGAATGGGGACCGGGTGTGTTCCACCTATAAGAGTATCACAATTCTCAGCCTCCCTATGAAAAGCCTATGCCATAGTGTTGGAAAGAAGAGTCCAGCCAATTGTCGAACCTCTGTTTCAGGACGAGCAGTGTAGTTTTCATCCTGGCTGTGAAAGATTGGACCAAAGATTACACTCTCTACATGGTGCTCAAGTGTACTTGGTAGTTTGCTCAACCAGTCCAAGTGTGTTTTGGGGATCTGGAGAAAGGAGTTAACCATGTCTGTTGTAGAACCCTTTGGGAAGTGCTCCAGTATCCAGTAGTACGAAGTCATACAGTAGGCCCTTTATTAGAGTCAATCCCAGGACGGGATTTCTAGGCAAAGCCTAAGCCCAGAAGAGGCCTGGTTCTGCTGGTTTCCTCCCAAGAACTACATCAGGCACTGGGGTAGTTCAGAGCCAAATGTGAAGTAGCCTGGATGAGAATCTGCTCCTACAAGTGTGAGGCTTTCTTCAACTGGAAAAATGTGGCAGAATACAAGGAGGTTGGAGAAGAGTTCCTGTCTCAGTGGGAGGAGTTCAAGTATCTTGGGGTAGTGTTCACGAGTGAGGGGAGAATAGAGTGGGAGATTGATAGGTGGATCAGCAAAGCTGCTGGTATATAGCAATGCTGCAATGTTTGATGTGGTAAAGAGAGAGTTGAGAGTAAGGCAAAACTGTTGATTAAGCGGTCAGTCTACATTACTACACTCACATAGGGTCATGAAATCTGGATCATAACCAAAAGAATGAAATACTGGATACAAATGACTGAAATGAACATTCTTCACAGGGTGGCTTGGCACTCCCTTAATGAGGGTGAGGAGCTTGGTCATCTGGCAGAAGGTCTGAGTAGAGCCGTTTCTTCTCCACATTGAGTGGAGTCAGCTTAGGTTGCTGGGAAAACTTTTTTGCATGCCTGCTTGATCCCTTTCTCGGAAGATGTTTCGGGCCTGTCCCACCGGGGAGAGGCCCTGGGGACCAAGGACAAGAGGGACTATGTCTCTTGGTAGGCCTGGACGTACCTCTTTATTTCTCCTGCAAAACTGGAAGAGGTGCAAGGAGAGAGGAAATCAGGGAGCCTCTGCTGAGATTGCTGCCCCTGCGAACTTGTCCTGGATAAAACCGAGGACGATGAGTACGAGTACAAATCTAAGTATTACAAAAACATTACACGAGTAAAAACAACTTGGATAATTTAAATGCTGTGTTAATGGCAGGTTGTGCCAAAACTGCGTAAAATGGTCCATTACTCTTTGGTTGCAGAATACCAGTTTGCATTTATTTTTTTTAAATGATGAGAATAAGCCCTGATTGGAACAGAGCTTAAAACATACAGACAGCGGGTCTGGTCCAACTTACTTCTCTTATGTTTTGAGGATTTTTGTGCAAGCCACCGCAAACAAAAAAAAAGTCTAAATTCACAGAAGTTTGGGCAGTTTGGGCCTGATATTTTATAGATGAAGGAGGGCCTTGAATAAAGATGTTTCTTACCAATGTTTTAATGCATCTAACATGAAAAGCTTCTCAAAGAAACGGCTGTCAGGTTTTTTGTTTCGTCCACTCTCCTCTATAGTGTGAGGCAGTGCAGAGGCTAAATGCTGTCATTGACTTTAATGCATACGTACAGTATATGATGCTCAGTTCGCAGCTGATGGCTGTAGTACAAAGACTGATGCAGTAAATTGAAGGGGTGAGTGAATTAAAGGTTAAACTGGAAACTGTATTTTGGCGTTCACTGTCATATTTTGTCTTTTGCAGTCAGGTTCTGGCTTATGTTGATCTCACTGGTCAACCGTACTTCCTAATCTTAAGGCAGTAAAAAAAGCCTGATACAATCTCACTAGCACAGCCATACTATACTGTTGGTATAAAGTTCCTTTTTTTACTCTGTTATCCTAACACAACTTCAGAAAATTTCAATGCTTGACTCAGGGTTTCCACATTATTTTTTTTCCAAAAGTTTAGGAAATCATCGTCATGCTTTCTGGGAAACCTGAGGTGAACCTTAATGTTCCTTTGCTCAACAGTGGTTTGCATCTTGGCCAATTCTGCTCAGTGTCTTATGGTGAAGTTACTATTGATGATCTAGCTGTATTGGTAAATCATATTAAAATGTGAAATCATTCTGGTATGTACATAAATGTACTATTTATGAGATAGTTTTGTCCCAAAATGTAGAACATTTCTGTTTAAAAAAAAAATCCTGTATTTTTCTATCTCTACCTGTGACTTGCTGGAGGCCTTCGGTAAAATGAAGATAATGAAAAACTACTCGAATCTAGGATGTCCCAGGAAAGGTTCAATGATCTGGCAATGCTGTGTATAGAGCATCAGCTTGCCAAGAAATTAAATTAAAGGTGTAGAGGGGGGACCAAAAAAGACTGTTTTGTCACAGGCCCTGGCAAAGCTGTCAGCTGGCATGGGTCAGGGCATAGAGCTTAGAATCCTGAGGTCGTGAGTTTGAGCCCCACTCACACAGACTGCCATTCTGGGTCGCTGAGCAGAGACCTTTAACCCCACTCTGCTCCTCGGGCGCCGCACAATGGCAGTCCACTGCTCCTAAAGGGGATGGGTTAAATGCAGAGAGTTCATTTTGTTGCTCGGTACTTGTCACAGTTTAATGACAATAAAAAAGCTGGAAAAAAATTCACTCCAGTTTGAAAGGCAGGTCTTACCTTATCATTCGTTGGGAATCACCTTTTGTCACACAGGTTGTATTAGGATATATTTGTTCCACTTATAATAAACACATTCATTGTGTTATCTTTGTCTATCATTTTTATTAATTTGACATAGGGAAACACATATTTGTGACAAGAAAATAAAAAAGAGAGAAATCACAAATGGGATAAATGGAATCTGCCTAGCTTAAATAAAACAAAGTTTTGCATGTAGAACAAACCCTTAATTGATACATTTTTTAAATAATTTTCCATTCCAAAAAAGGATTAGATTAATTCACGTTTCTGAGCTGTTCGAGAGTACAGTATTGAATAAAGTCCAATTCAGTTTATTTATATAGCTCCAATTCCCAACACGTCCTCTCAAGGCAATTATAGAGACAACTTGGTTGAGTTATACAGTGAAATTGGTTTCAAAGTTTTCTATTAATATATGCTATAATTATATAGTATGCTTAGGAGCTTAACCTTAAACATTCATAGAGAGAAAGTCAATTTTTGTGTATCAGAGCCAGTAGTCTTACTTGCTCTTTTAAACTAAAAAAATGTTCTACATGTTGAAATAAAATCCAAGACACCTATCCAATCTTTTTTGTCTCGCCACATATGAACCTCACAAAATTTCACTGGATGCTTTAGATTATAGAAAGGAAATCTGAAATACGAGGAAAAAGGCAAGTAGGCTTAAACTTTAAGACACAAGGCTAAAAGCTCTACACTAACACATTTGCAAAGTCTAAACACCTTAAACTCAATCAGGATTACATCTCATCCTGAGCAAAAGGGTCATTAAGGCAGCATTTCTGACCTCAGATTAAAATTTTTATGTAGCAATTTTCCCCTATGGACAAACCAAGCAAAACTCACCTAAATTACAGCATCATAAGTGAGATAAGATATCATGCATCTCTTTTAGGGGTGGCTGCATAAAGGCAGAAGTCAAGCAGGAAGTTTGCGATAGGAGCAAATTGTTGCAAGGAAGGAAATATTTAAGTATAGAGGCATGAGAGCTGCTGATTCTGCAATAACTCTCCTCTCAGGACAATTAAAGGGAGATTTCAAACTGTATTCTGCTACTTGTAGTTTTATCAGGTTTTGTAAAAAAAAGAGTGACTTAGGAAAAAATTATGCCTAAAACTACAGTTAAATGATTTTATGCTTAATTTGTATATATTTTTTGTAGTAGAATAACTAAAGAAAACATGCAGAAAAACACCACTGTGTAAGACCAGAACTCTGTTGTCATCGTCAAACCTGAAACTACATACCAACGGAATGGCATGGTCACTAGTAAGCCTTAATAAATAATCTAACTATGGATGTTCATCATATCTTTTATTGCATTGAAAGTGAAATACTCACGACTGCTATAAAAGGAAAGGACATAAATCAATAAACCATTAATTGTCAGTTGTTTTGACAATTAATGCTTTAATTGTTTTGTTGTAGATCATGTATTAAACTTTGCTTTTGTGTTTTGTAAAAGATATATTTGTTTTAAACGTTCCATGGAAACATGGTAATGGGATGTGTAGTTACATACTTTTCTCCAAAAGATTGGACAAATTTACTAAATATTACAAACATGCTGAACCTAATAGTGTAATAACTGAAACTGAAATTATTAGTTATCTACAGATGTTTTATTTCTCAAATGTGCCACGTGGAAAGTTCCCCGGGTTGCTTGCAAAAGTTCTGAATAAGCAACACTTTAATGGAAATATTGACTGATTCATTGCCTTTATTGGTCTCACAGTGAAGAAATCTAAATAGAAATGGTTCACCTTGACTTCAGGGATAAAAGCTGTTTTAAAGTTCTATATAAAAAACATAATATACTCATATCGTTTACTTAAACCCTCCATCCATTTTAAAATATTGGATGTTTTTTAATGCAGACCAATATAACCTATAAATCAGCTATATAACAGACATTCTATATCTTCAGAATATTTTCTAGATATTTTTGAAATATTTAACGATAAATGCCCCGTCAACAGATCTAATTGGTTGAAGATATGGAAAAGTTTAGCAGTTATCTCTTGATGAACAAAAACCAAACTGATGGTTATAACAGTATCATGACAACATCCATCCATTTATTTTAATTCTTTCCCTTCATACAGTCTTGATGATAAAAGAACCTCTAAAACTGCCTACTAATGCCTTGACAATCCAAATCTTAATGGAACAAAGTAAACTAAAATTTTAAAACAGTAAAAAGAAATGATGACAATAGAATTAAAAATTTACATCCTGATTTGATAGAGAAAATTAGAGGAACAATATGAGAGTAATTAAAAGAAGGTCTATGTGTCTTTTCAGAATAAGAATCAACAGAATTCGAACTAAAATGGAAGTTGTTTTAAAAAGAAAACCAGTTTGACCTTTCATCCTCTAACCCCTTTAATACACTGTTTCGTTTTCTTCTCCGCTGCAATCAGCTTCAAACTGATCAAGATATAAGGTATGCAACCATTAATGTCAACAGCCTCGTGGTATTTATTCATACATGTCTTAACTCTGTCTTTATTGTTTCCACAAAAACAACAAGAATAAACATGGGTTATTATTTTTAAAACCAAAATCCTAGGTACCACCTAATTTTGAGCGATATTTGTCACGGTATACAGGTTAACTTACTTTAAGCTATACCATATATTTCACCAGATAACAGATGCACATATGGGCTGCAGTCCTTCATGGCAACCCAGCAGATGTCTGGAGCTTCTCCTTCCGCAGATTTAGTCTACTCAAGAAAAAGACAACAGACTCCACATCTGGATTAAACCACCATTAGTGTCATTATTTCGGACACTGATACATCACAAATACAGTATGCACCTTTGCACCATATATGAACAGCCAAAAATGGAAATATGGACTGCGGCAACAAAATGCAAGGTATATTTAAAAAGGTTTGGATTTTTACGTGGCTTCCTATTATATAGAAAAGTTTTAGTCTTGTTTTAAACAGTTTGAAGCTGATTGCAGCGGAGAAGAGAACGACACAGTGTATTGAAGGGGTTAGAGGATGAAAGGTCCAACTGGCTTTCTTTTTAAAACAACTTCCATTTTAGTTCAAATTCTGTTGATTCTTATTCTGAAAAGACACATAGACCCTCTTTAACAATGTGCTGGTTGCAGGTAGCTATACTGTGTTATTTAAGAATAATGCATGGTGTCTCCTTCAATTTTTTTATTTATTTATTTTTTAATGAATTATGCGTCTGTAAAATTTAGTTGTTCACATTTTAATGCAGAAAAAACATGACAAAAGTTCTCCAGTTTCACTGTCTTAGTAGAGTCTCAGTATTCTTTTTAAATTTGAACTGTTAGCTTTAGCCGTGATCTTTGCCATGCTGAGAGCGATTGAGGTTGCTAAAAGTTATCTTTAAAGAAATAAATTAATTTCAAATAGTATCTTTAAGACCATAACAGCTCAGTTTTATTTTGAAAAAAGATTTTCTCCTTAGCAGATGTCTGTGAGACGCTGCAGTAATATTGTGACGAGCCCTTAAAAGGTGTTAGGGGCTAGTAGACAGATATGGAGCAGAACAGACTCTCATGGTGTAGCTCCTAAAAAGCCTTTCACAGTTCAATTCACAGAGAACCCTGAAGTCCTGTTTCTCTTTATAGATTTTTGTTTCTCTGTCAGTCTCCCACACTCTCTGTCTTCCATTCATTTGTATTCATTTCAGAACTGTGGCGGATGAAAGTATTCATACTTTTTCATATTTTTTCAATGAGTACCAGAAAAAAGATGTACATTATTTAGATGTTATTGGACAGATCAACACAAACACAGTATGGGTGAGTTTGAAGGAAAATGCTATATATTCAAATTTTTACACACCACATCTGTTTTATGTCTTCTTTAATCTGATACCCCGAATTAAAACTCATTTTCCCCAACTGCCTTCAGAGGCCACCTAATTGATAAAGGGAATCAACCAGTCTGAATTTATTCTTAACGTAAATGCAGAAGTTCTATAGTATGAAAGCTTAAGCTATTTTTTGGAGAACATTAAAGATGAAACAGTATCCTGTTGATCATTGACAACAGACGGAGAAAGTTGTAAAGAAATTCAAATTAACCTAAACTAAAATGAACTAAAATGTTGATGTTCACAAATGCTCTCCTTCCCCTATGACAGAGCTTGAGATAAAAAAAATATATATATAAATGGAAAGAAGATCTGTCTCAACAAGGAAAAAATCTGATTGAAATATACTGGAAAAGCTTGCAGCTTTTAGCTTGACAAAAAATATGCTAACTTAAAATGACTGAGTAAACTACAAGTTTTTATTTAAGTTGGCAACCAATCATTAACGTACACATCCATATTTAATTCTGTAAGATAAAAACCTAAGACATTTGTTTAATCAACATGGCAATGTGTGGATAATGTTCATCATATCTCCCTGGTTTTGAAGGTGAATTGAAGGTGAAGACCACTGGTGAAGCGTGGGAGCAAAGGCACATCCAAAGTCTCACATGATGGCAAATTACAGTAGTTGTTCCCTTTTCCTGCTGTTCTATATATGTCACCAGGCTTTCTGCCGGGTGTACTTACACGAGTCTTGTTGGTGACATTTTGGCCTTTGCACACTCACTTTTGTTCCATGCAAACACCTATGTAGTTTTAAGCTCCCGGAAGTTACACATACTTAGCAGATTTATGCTCACATTTCATTTGCAGTGTCTTCTTTTGACTGGACAAAAGTTGTGGTGGAACACCTCACCCTGTCTGCGTGTCGCTGTCAACCATGGGAAACGCAGGGGTGCAGGAGGGCTGTGGTCAGGGAGTGACGTGATGGGGCAGCATGTGTTTCCAGTGGAGAGGTTTAACCGTGCATGCAGTCATGCTCAAAGACCTGTGGAGGAAATTCTCAGCACCCCTTGGCCTCTTCATCTCGTGGGTATCAGAAGAGGTGTACTCCAGATGGCCAAACACACGCACTTTTATGAGCGGTATGTCATATTCAGTTCATTCTGTTTACTTGAGAGCCTCCTTAATATTTTAAGTGTTTAAGCTGCAAACATAATTAAACAACCAGGTGGATGAATAAAAGCCCCCTTAACGATCGCACTGCAGCCTTAAGGCTGATTTATACTTTGAAACTAGGTTGTCTGCATAGATGTCGCGGTGAACGCAGAGATATCTCCATCCCTTCCGCAGACACTCTGCTGCACCTGTCCCAAATTGTATGTGACCGCAGACAGTGCCGCAGACAGGAGGCCTCTGATTGGTCAAATCTACATCCGCTCTAAACTCTGCGTCTCCTGTTTGGTACCTTACCGGCTTGTTTTGTTTGTATTTCTGTATTTTAATTGATCCTATTGCACCACCTGCATGTTCCTTCTGACAGATTATGAATGGATTTAGTACGAAATGGTCTGTGACAATCCTCTCTCATCATACCGCTACACGGCTTTCCATTTTTTTCTTTTTTTTCTTTCCCTGTCTCGTTCCTAGTGTTTATTTCTCTAAACGTCTGTCATTCTCCGCCCCACCCTACTTTTTGCCCTGTGATAGAATTAGGGATTCTGTGAACCACGGTGAGTGTGTTTCCTGAAGGAATTATTATTAAGGAGCAGCCATTGCAGAATGTAGCATGGAATACACCCAAACAGTAGGAAACTGTTTAAGAGACATGAAATCCCAGAAATGGTCCAAGGTGTTGTCAGTAGGATTGGATGACAGTTTGGTGTCACTTTGGTGTGCAGGTCCAGATATCTCTAAGGAATCAAGATATAAATATAAATAGTTAAATAGTGAAAATTGACCTTTGGCTCTTCGTGTGTGGCTGACTGCAACTGAGATTCATTATTACCAGTCCACCGCATTTATGTTAAGATATATATTTAAATTTTAAATTCAAGTTCAAAGAAATGATTTGCTGAGGAAGAGCTTCCCTCCACTCACACGCGTGGAGCCCTGTATGGTGTAGCAGTGTTTTCTTGCAGCAAGAAGGTCATGGGTTTGATTTCCAACCAGGGTATTTCTGGATGCATGAGTGTGCAGGTTCTCCCTCTTTTTGTTTGGGTTTTCTCCAGGTACTCTTGCTTCCTCCCACAGTCCAAAACATGATTGTTAGGTTGATTGGCATCTCCAAACAACCTTTACTGCTCAGGATAGACACCAGCTCCACCGTGAACAAGACGGATGGATGGATGGATGGATGGATGGATGGATGGATGGATGGATGGATGGATGGATGGATGGATGGATGGATGGATGGATGGCATGTAAGATAAGTGGAGCTGACAAGCAAGCCATCTCTTAATACAAAACCCTTGGCAGTTTTTACCAAAAGGCTCCACTTTTTACTGCATCATGCCCAATTCGTCTTCTTGTTTGTTTATTCCATGCTTTTCATCTACCTGTTTAAATCACAGTGAAGAAGCAGCAGTGGTGGAATAAGCTTCTTTCTAGACCTTTAATTTTAACCACATACAACACTTACTATTACAAGGAGAATTTATAGAATATGTTATCTCATGTGATTTACAAACATACAACACAATGGAAAGTTCTCTCTGGTGTGATCCCTTAAATCATTGTGGATTGAGGCTATTCCTGAATTTAAAAAAATGCTCCTGATACCACTACCTCCATAGTTTCTAACTGGTAGGTTTTTCACAGAGATGTGCTGATTGCCTTTACAGTTTTTCTACAAAACCTGTGATTTTGAATGTATGCAACAAGTGAAGCTGAGGAGTTTACAATTAATCAATTATTATTTAGGGTTTTTTCTCCACCTATTCATTTCAAGATGCAAATTGCCTGCTTAATGAAATTACATTTATATCTAGAAGGCACTATTGTATTGGTTTTCATTAAAATGTTTTTAGTTTATTGTTAACTCGTTTTAGTTTTATCTCTCAAAGTGCTCTAATGTTTATTTTGGACATAATTTTTTAATTTGAATTGTTCTGCTTTGTGAAACCTTTTAGAGGAACTGTGTGATATGTTTTGCAGCCGTGTTTGGTTCATTACAGTCGTTTTCATGTAAATGCTTTCTGACCTAATCCATCCTTTTTAATATTCATGCACTAAAACAATCCTTTATTTTACCACACTGAGGCCATTTCTTTACATTTGGCATGGTCTGTGTTAAATCTAATTTGTGCAGGATGGTGCTGAGAGACCCAGGAATCCCCTGCAGCTTTGGAGGAGGAAGAAGAAGAATGTGACCCTAAGAGGTCAGTGGTCCCCTCTCCCAGGTTACAGGGGCTCCTGCACTCGGGCTGGACCAGGGTCACAGGTCAGCAGGCTTGCTCATTCAGCTCTGCGCTGGCGCCTGCCGGCACAGCCCTCAATTTGTAAAGCAGGAGAGGGTGACCCCAAAGGGCCTCTGCTGGCTTCCCAGGCCAAACATAGGTCTTAAACACTACCAGCCTCCCCCTGAAGCTTCCCATCTTCCCATTAACTCCCTGCTCTCAAGAACCAGGACTCATGAGCCTAATACACACGCTCAACACTGGCCCATCCCAAATAAGAGGAATTACCAAGCAGGCGCGAAGGGGGAAGCAGGTACACTGTTGTCTTTGCTTCATTACTTTATGAGTTTACATAGGATCATATACAGCTTGGATAGTGGCACACTTGAATACTTAACACTATGACCCACTCTGTAAATAATTTAATCCAGAGTGCCTACTTTTGCAGCATTTCAGAGTTATTGTTTAAAGTTAATTGGAGCTGTTTTTTTTATATTTTAGCTCTCACATATCTAAATACTTTAAAAAGTACAATTACCTCTTGTGAGAATGGATCCCCCTGTTAAGCTAATCTCTTCCCTCTGCTGTGGAAAAAGCAAAAGAAATATTGAGCATATGATTGCCTACTCCTGTGTTAGCTGCCAGTCTCTCTTTCCACTGATGAGACAGACTGAACTGATACTGACTGTTACAGAGAGACCAATTATCCTGACCAATGAGGACAGGCCTCTGACAGCATAATTACAGGCAGCTTTGCCTTGCAGCAACCATATGCCTGGCCATAGCCACCAGTCACCCAAAAGCCTGGAATAAGAGTCAAGAGAGAGGTAGAGATGGAACAAGTAGGTTTGTTTTAATTTATTCACTAGGACCAAGTATCATGTCTTGTCCCTGTAAATGAGGGATTCTCCATGCACTGCCGTTAACCTGAACTGGGGCCTGATTTGGCCCAGCTGGAGGAAGCAGGCCATCAGAGTTCACTTGGTGCAGACAGAACTAAAGTAAACAGCCGTGGTCACTAGGCAGGCCGTTAGCAGGCCTCGGACAGATGAGCAGGGGGCGGGAAGACCACACACATACACTTAGTAACAGACCACACAGGGGCCCGAGCACAGGGGCCTATACACGCAAGCACACGCCCCATCGCAGGGTTCCCCTGTGGGCAAAAACACACTGCAGGTCAGGGCGAAGAAGCACAGAGAAACAACAGACTGGCACAGAGCTGGGCTCAGAGAGTGAGGACGAACTCTGACACCGGGCTCTGCTTGTGAGAAAACAAAAAATAGGCTCACCCGACCTGCTGACTACAGACCTAATCCCTTTTAGACAGCGACACCATAAACACAAACAGGAAGAAAATCACAAGTATGCTGCTGTTCTGCAGCCAAATCTTAAAGGGCACTTTGGAGAGTGTGTCCACCTCCGCATTGGAAGTGTATTTTCAATTCTGGTGAAAAACATGCTTCCCAAGTAATTCCAAAAGATCTTGAATCTGTAACTGGTTTAAAAACGAAAAATAAAAAAAAAACTTGTCTGTTTACTGTTTTTTTAAAGATGTTGGGTTTTAATCAAAACTTGTGATCTCTCAAGCGTTGTGTAGGCAACTGATTTAATCCTCAATGTCCGCAGTTTATCCGGCCAGAACCATAATCACAGACGTCATTTGCACCCATGCCACTCTTTATTGAAGTTGTGCTGATTAGGATGATAATTTTTTATAGCTCTCTTTGAGTTGATTTGACTGTATGATCTGGTAAACTGTAAAGTGCCTTGAGATGACACGTGTGAATTGGTGCTATATAAATAAACTGAATTTAATTGAACTGAGTTGACAATGGTTTATGGTTTCTACAAAATTACAATAAGTAACTGAAGAAGCAATCTGAGCATATACAATTTATCTAGAATAGAAAGCTTTCCAATAGTCTTTAAATGCTACGTGCTTAAAGATGTGAAAGTCCACATTAGACATAAAAAAGGTTGCTGTCGTCTGCTGACCGTTACCTGTGAACTAAGGACAGATATCTCTCTTTAAGAGAAAGGTGAGGTCTGATTGGTTGTTATCTGGTA
>NW_015150458.1:572317-603053 GCF_000732505.1 Cyprinodon variegatus | reverse complement strand
AGGTCTGCTAATAAAACCCTCTAGATGGCGTCAACATGCTAATCTGTGGGTTTTTATGTCAAAACAATTGACTAAATTAGGAAAAATCAGAGAATGGGAACCTGATTGAGTCACAAACTATTTTTTGTTCTTATCACGAAAATCTTATTTTTGTTACTTTGAAACAATTTTTAAACAATATATGTTTGAATCAAAAAAGATTTAATCCCAAAACATTGGTCATTCTTTGCTTGCAGGCAAGCACACACTCATCTACACACACCAACACGCACTGATCAGGCCGCCATGCCTGTTGCCCTTTTACATATATGTGCATATCTATAGCACTAAATGCTCATAATTTTTTCATCAGTCTGTCAGCTGGCAGCATATGATGTGATCTAATTCAGCCCTGTGAAGATGTGGGCTGCTGTGGGAGCATTAAGCATCTTGCAGACCTCTTCTATGTAATGATTTGGGGGTCCCAGGGTCCCAAACTGCATGGCTGTGTGGTCCTCAACAGACGCAGTAGACTGAGAGAAAAGCAGAATGCCCCACCCCCCCTACCCCCATCCTCCCTCTGGGACAGAAACAACATTCATTCTCTGGATCAAATGGCAGTATAACACGCCAATTGACGTCAGAAACAAAAGAACTGTTGTGTTACTTAGTATCTAGCAGACAAGAGCATTTGAACAACTTATAAGGTCAGTGTTAACAGAGTGAAGGGGCTGTATTATATATGTGGCTTCCTCAAACTATTGTTTAGTATATAGCTATATTTATGTTCATAAACCAACCCGATACACAACATATGATTAATAATTTAATCTAAAAATCTATAGTGATCCCTATCACACCATAAAAGGATTTAAGAAGGACCCATTACACCCTCCTGGATTTTCGTAATTTTCTGTATAGGTCTTAAAATTACGCACAACTTTAAGATGATAAGGTTGATCAAATTCAACAGATAATGTTAAAAATGTCATGGGAACTGTTAATTGAATGCCAAATTCATTGCTGATTTACCCATTAAATGACGGAAGACCAAAGACATTTAATTAATTAATTTCTTTGTTTCTCAATAACTTCTAAAAAACAAACGATTTGACTCCTTTTAAAATTCTTACTCTATACTTACTATTTATTGCTCCAAAGTGTATCTTAAAAAAGGGAATCTAGCATAATTTTGATTTAGTTTCCTCTTTTACCAGAATAGCCATTGATAGAATTTAAATAACTGTCATAGGCCTAGTCCACATGAAAACCAACACTATATCTTTTCATAAACTACTAAGATAAAAGGTTTGTCCATAAAAGTACATGCAGAGCCACTCAAAATGAATCCTTTGATTACCAAGTGACAATGCCATAGAAACAAACCAGAACTAAAAAAGCAGGTATGGTCTATTGACTCCGTCTGGGTGACGGTCTAGCTAAAATGTTGTAGTCTTGTTTTACTGGCTCAAACTCTCCCAGTGGAGCATCATGCACTGAAACCAACCAACATGTTGCAGAGTAATGCTTATGCACAAGTCATACAATATTTTCCTTAAAGTTTTATGTTTTCTGTGTTTTGATAGAAAAGCGTAAAAAAAAAAAAAAAGTTTTGAAGAAGGTGTGGCTAATTTGCATTTGCAGGAATGAATATTTAAACATCAGAAGGACCAACCTAGACTGTCAATGCAGAATATATTTGTCAATTTAAAATTTGAAATGTTTTCATAACCAGTTGCCAGTTGTAAGTTGTAAGTAAACTTATAAAATAAAACAGAAAATATAGGCAGTTCTTTTCCCTGCAATTTAACAAAGTTCATAAACACCAGATTTAAATTAGAATATCTTGTGTTAGCAGAAGAAGATTTTCATGTGCCACTTTCTGTCAGTCAAAAGTTTTTACATCAAGACCATCCTTCACAATCCAGACAGGAGATTTTCCTAGATCAGGGCTGTGATGTTATAATGGAAGGCAGAAAAAGGGATACTGGTGTAGGTTCCAGGTGCTGCAGAATACATAAAGTCAAACCAGGCACTTTCTAATTTTTGCTGTTTGCCATCTTTATTAATTTTTCCCCCGATAACAAATATGCTGATATTTTTACAACCTAACAAATATCACAGGTGTTTCCTTAACAAGGACTCCAAAACTATTTAAATAACAGGTTTCAGAAATATTGACAGTTATCATGAGTAGGGAGAAGGTTCTTATATAATGAATAATTTACTAATGACAAATATTACAACATTTACAATATAGCAAAAAAAAAAAATGGAAACTAGAACACAAATCCAATAAAATATCTCCTGGGGCTTCACAGCAAAAAACAAGAACAGTAAAAATAGTTTTCCCTTATACTTCAAATGTCTGTTTTTAACCATCTTGTTTTTCTGACTGCTAGTTTGTTTACATTTTTAGAACATATGGCATTGTCTTTTTTCTGCTGATGTCGGTTGAAGACCATAATCCGTGGAAGTCCCTTAAGGTGTTGAAAGAGGTCGCAGAAAAATAGAAGTCTGCTCTGACCCATCACAAAGAGAAGCAGTCAACAGGGATTCTCTATCACGTCTGCGCTGTCATTCACATGAACACAGTAGCACACCGCCAAGTGCACGCACATATAAGGAGGAATAGGTTCCCTTCTGAGTTCTGCTCAGAACTCAGAAGAGAACCAGAAGGGATGAAAGTATAATTGTCTGAGTCTGTATTTGATGTTTGTCCAAAACAAGACCAGATCACACTTAAAACATTTTTGAATTTGACAAATAACAGTCATGCAGTGTAGAATCACATATATAGGTTGTAGAAATGCTATGATGTCAGGAATGTTAGAAATGTAATTTTATAAAGTCAATTTTACTAATTCAAACACATTTGGCCAACCTGCCAAATGTGTGTGGATTTCAGTTTTGGCGGACTCTACTGGCTAATTTAGTTGGTTGGATTCACTTTTTCAGTTGTAGTTTTCTCAAACCTAATCATGCACATCTACCTGTTTCTCTCGGACATCACATGTCACATGAGCAAAAGCCTGTGCAGGGTTTTTGGTATGTTTTTCGTGACCGCTGTCACTTGAGAAAGGTGAAATGAAGAACAAATTTGTAAAGATATTATGACACATTCAAACTCGTAGTCCGTACAACAGACAAACAATCCCAAATATATATATATATATATATATATATATATATATATATATATATATATATATATATATATATATATGGTACTGAACATATATCCCTATAAACGAAATAAATAACTGTCATACTCTGTGGTCTAGGTGCAGGTCTGTGTTTTCATTCTCCCTCTCCTCTGCAGGGCTGGACGGGGCAGGTGCATTCAATCAGAGCTAATTACCAGTCTTCCTAAGGAGCTGAAACCGGGAGGTACAGACCTGCGTGGTACAGACCAACTCTTTGTTAGCCTCTTTTCTGTGAGACCTAACCTAACCTCGTCCCTGTGATTTCCTTCCAGAAAGCCATCCAGTTTAAGGCCTGGAAACCCAAGCCTCGAATCAGAGTCTGAGAGACACCTGAAACGCTCTCTTTCCAGAGAAGAACCCCAGATCCATCGGTCAGCCCTCCTGCCTGCGCTCGCCTGCCTGTCCACCCTCCAACAAACCAACACTGAGAGAGAATCTGGACCTGCACCAACAACCCGGACCACCGAACATCACTTCTTCCCCCACACCAAGCCCCAGCCGCCACCTCCGTGAGTTCACCATCCAAACCAAATTCTCACAAATCCCAAAGCTCAGTTTATTCACCATCCTCCCTATCTTTTCCAGCAGAGCTCACCAGACCTCCGAACAGCTGAAATCCTATCTTGTCCATTTCCATTTTTTCAATAAACTTTTTCTCATAATCCAACTGTCTCAGTTTTGCGCCTCTTCAGAGTCACACGTTCTAATCATGACATAAAGGAAATAATTGAGAATGTCTTGAATTCAGGTAATCTCAAGGCACTTTACAGAGACAGTTCTCCCTTCTCTCGAAGGTAAGCCAGCTGATTGCATTGACTCGACGGCAATCCTTCACACTGACCATGCATGTAGTGAGAGTGGAGAGGAAAACTACTTTTAAATAATTTAAGAAACCTCCAGCAGGACCAGGCTCAGTGTAAGACTTCTGTTCAAGGAGAGGTTCAAGCAGATGGAAGCAGAAGTACAAAAGGAAGCAGATATAATCAGGTCTTCCAAATCTTATTGTTTACCTTGGAAGTTTTAGCCATTTTTTTTTACATGAATTATGACCTGAAGCGAGTAGATTATGCTTATGCGGGAGAACGCTGCAGTTCTTTGATTCCTCTTTCCCATCCGTGCTGTGTGTTGCTCCTTTCTGGTGTGTGGGAGTGTGCTGGAATTTGTGTCAGTCTACTCTCATAGAGCTCTCAAATATCAGTTTTTCTGATGTGTTGTCCATAAATATTTGAAGTGGAAAGGGCTTAGCTGCATTGTGGGACAGATCTAATTAACCCAAGACTTCCAAAGTCTACCTCCATCTGTTGAGCTGAGTGGTGGTTCCAAAGATTGAAAATATACCTCCTTAAAAAGCTTTAAAGTAGCCCTAAATGACACTTTTACTTTATATCTTATTCCAAGTCACAGATATGCTTATCTATGTTTATGAGAAGATTAATGGTTCTGTCGTTTCACCCTACTGTCTATGGCTAGAAAACCATACCTGTAACTTTTTATGCCGTTAATCTGGTGGTGTCTCTGTTCTTCCTCTTTGGGAAGACAAAAAACCTTACTGCAGCACAATGAAGGCCATTAGCATCAATAGCCAGATACACCGCTCTGTGCTACTTGCAGATGATCATTGATTAATTTTGGATTTGGGAAGTATATAGCATGGCAGACCCAACAGAAAGAGGCAAAAAAAAAACTATATTCAAAGAGGAAAGGAAGAGAAAATGAAAATCAGATTACAACAGGGCTTGTACAAGAAGGAATTTGTGCAAGGTGTCAACTCTGATATAGACCCATCAGTGCCAGCATGCCACTAACACTAAAACATGAGACACGAATGGACTTAAAGACTGAACAGTCGGCAAGGTTAGATGGAGTCTATTTGAAGGATCTCGGTCAGGCAGGCGGGGATCAGGTGTTTATGGGGCTATCCTCAAAATCAGGTGTCAGGCAGGCAGGAGGTCGTAATCAGCGAGTCCAAGGCAGCAGATGAGGGAAGATGTTTAGGTAGACGAACTGGACAAAGGAGAAGAATCGGCAGGTTATAAGAGGCTCAAACTTGGCTTAATCAAACTAGACAGAAAGTGTTACCACTGGGGTTAGAAAAGAATCTGACACCTCGCAGGTGGCTCCAGCTGCTGGTCCTGGGTATAACTTGCAGGTGTGAGTGCCACAGCAGGTGATGTGACAACCACAGTCCTGCACCGGGTCGGGTACCCGTATAAAACGTACATCTACGGGTAGAAAAAAACCCCTCATTTTGTATCACGGATACAGGCACAGTATATATGAACAAAATGTGGGTTGCTAAAGTTACAGCATGAATAAAACTTATTTATATTTTCTTATTTAATAACTGTACAACTTAATAAAATATATTCAAGAATATCAACATAAAAGTATTTTTGTAAGCAACGAACTACAAACCTTCTTGCTTCAACCAATCCACAGCTGTTAATCTGTGAGCGCAGCAGGTACTGGATGAGAGAATGATCTTTACTGCCTTGGTTATTATAAATGGCTGTTTATACACTTTGTGATCATGGCTCAGGTAGCGTTTTATTTTTCATGCGTCTATGCGGTCCCAGGCCGGGTTTTAAATGGTAGATAATTGCGGGTAACGGGTTCGGGTCTTAGTTCTGAACTCTATAGGTGCAGGCCGATACAGCTTTGAGA
Organism: Cyprinodon variegatus; assembly: GCF_000732505.1. Classification (NCBI taxonomy): domain Eukaryota; kingdom Metazoa; phylum Chordata; class Actinopteri; order Cyprinodontiformes; family Cyprinodontidae; genus Cyprinodon; species Cyprinodon variegatus. The sequence continues at coordinate 597,204 of NW_015150458.1, read as the reverse complement.
AATCAGACCCTTGCAGGACTCTGCTTCCCACCACTTGAGATATTTTGTAGTGATATGGGTTTTGTTTCTGCTTTAAGAGTGACAGTGCGCTATAGCTGTGGAGTGTGGGGTACATTGTGGGTTGTGTTGAGTACGATGCTTGCCACTGTCGTATGTTTGTCTGGCACTACTTGGTAAAGCGGAAGGCTACATGTTTATAAGAGCAATAAAGGCGGAGCCTCGTTGTTCTCTGTGTTCAACAAGAGCGGGGCAGTGTGGCTACCGGTTAACTTGATAATGTCTCCTGTCTCCTATTTATCTCATAAGTAAGTTAACATTTATGCAAAGATGCATTCACAAGGTGCAGATGATTGTGAAGAGTCCAGTGTCCTGTGGAAATAGTAAGAGATCCGCTGCAGAAGAACCAACAGGTTGTTCTTTTGTACTCTTGTCATCATACTGAGAAAAAAAACAACTTGATGAGATACATTATCCCTATAGAGGATGAAGAATGTTCAAATAAAGTCATAAAGTAAAGATAACAAGATGCTGGCTGGACACTCAAAGAACTTTTTTATTGTTTTAAGATAGAAAGACAAGCCCTTCTCTTGTTTTTCCTTTCTGTTTCTCATCAGATTATCTTCATAAAGTTAAAATGATCTCTATTGGTTTTGTTTCCTGTATACTGAGTTAAGCACAAAACCACAGTAGCCTCTAATTCAGTGCATTACACATATCTTTCCCCCTCTGTTCTTGATCTGACCCTGGCATAAAATGTAATGCTTCTGGAGCTCTAAAGCTATTCTCAGTTTCCCATACTCTTACTCAGATTAGACATAAAGCCTCCTTTCCCTAACACGGCTTCATCCAGAATGTCTAATTGAAGAGATGACTTGGGTGAGGATTTTGTGGATGAAAGGACGATGCGTGGGTCTCTGTAAGAGGTTTCTGTTTGCATTATTCAATTAGTGAGCAGTACACTCAGTTTTCTTAGCCCTCACTCTGAGCCTCACATTTCTATAATGTAGCAGAGGATTCAGTTCCACAAAGAAGAACATTCTTGAAACATTTGCACTGTGATCTGTTGCCTTTTTTTTTAAATAAACTTTTTAACAGTAAGTAATGAGGATGAAGACAATACCTTTCTGGAAAATATGATGGACGATATCCACTTTTACAAATATATAACACTTAAGTCCTACTGGAGGGTTAAAATGAAGTCGACATGGTGACTTTTGATGTATCTGGTGACAAATATGTCAACAGTCCCAAAAAAAGATAAAAAAAAATACTGTGTTGCACTAGCCTATGTTAAGATGTTCTGAGTTGCCTGCTGTTTTTTGAAACACTGACAAAGAATTAAAACCTGGGTCAGATTTTCAATCACAGAGAGCTAGAGGGGAATTAGATGAGACCTTGAATTAAAAAGCGTCACTCACAAAGCATGCAGTGCACTTCCCCGGTGCTTATTTCACTGCATACCACCAACAGGATACCACTGAGGCAAGATGATTAGAAGGGCTAATTAGGAGTTGTTAAATGTTGGGGAATGGTTCAAATAATGCTTTATATTATGCTATTTTTAGAAGGTTTAATCTGTGATCATGTGTGCAGTTTGTGTTCTTTAGTTTAATTCAGTAGTAGAAGACTTACATAATTATCTGTTGTTTTTTGTGGGGTGGGGTAGCAAGAAGTTAAGTGTGTTTGTGTAGGAAATTTATGTAAAGGAAAGTAAACAGGTTCAAGTGTTGTGAATACTTTTACAAAGATGATAATGTAATAAACACAATCAACATCAGTGTGAAAATAGATCCAAAAACAACTAACAACACTAAAGAGAGACCCAAAAACTACAATTCCCATGTGGGGATCCAGGCATCGGGAACCACAAGCTACGTACCTGATTCAGAAGATTGCAGTTCAGCAAAGACTGTCAATATACACTTAACAAAAATATAAACACAACACTTTTGGTTTTGCTCCCATTTTTTGTGAGATGAACTTAAAAGATGCAAAACTTTTTTGCACATACACAATATCACAATTTCCCTCAAAAGTTTTCACAAACCAGTCTAAATCTGTGAAAGTGAGCACTTCTCCTTTGCTGAGATAATCCTTCCCACCTTACAGGTGTGCCATATCAAGATGGCCCAGCTGTAGACACAACGATTAGTGCACAGGTGTGCCTTAGACTACCCACAATAAAAGCTCACTGTGAAAGGAGCAGTTTTGTGACTAATTGACTAATGTATGTATATATATATATATATATATATATATATATATATATATATATATATATATATATATATATATATATATATATATATATATTATTTTTTTTTTCTAACTTCTGTGACATCGCTTAGGATGGAAGAATGATTGACCATCAACTTCAAATGCTATTGCAATGGTCAACTGTTGGAAACTATTGGCAACTAGCAAAACATACTCAGTAAAGGATTAGTTCAGCAGGTGGGGACCTCAGACCACTTCTCAGTGTCTATGCTTTTTGGCTAATGTCTTGGTCACTTCTGAATATGTGATATGGAGGAGGCAATAGGACTGTAACAAATCAGCTTTGTGCAAGGAGGAACAGGAGGAGCACTGCCTGAGGGCTGCAAAATGAACTCCAGCGTGCATGTTGTTGGGATCCGGAGGCTTGCCCACCAGAGGGCGCCGAGGATCCCTTCCTGAGGGCTTGTGCTCACCTGCAACACCTGTCTTCCATCTGCTCATCAAGAGGACTCCTACTTAAGGAGGAGGAGACTGACACTCCATCGCCAGAGTGTTTGCCAGTAATGATCCTGACTCGCCTGAAAACCAGAAAAACTCTGGAATCTGCCTGCCTGTTCTAAGTCTGAGTCTCTGCCTCTGCTCATGCCTGGATTCTGCCTGCCATCCCTCAGTCTCAGTCTCTGCCTCAGACCTCAGCCCTCAGCCTGCCGAAAAGCCTCTGGACTCTCAAGGTTCTCCCCCTGCAGATCTGAATCCCTTCACTCTGCCAGAAACCTGCCTGCCTGCACTCAGCCTCAGTCTCTGCTTCAGCCCTCAGCCCTCAGCCTGCCGAAAAGCCTCTGGACTCTCAAGGTTCTCCCCCTGCAGATCTGAATCCNTGGACTCTCAAGGTTCTCCCCCTGCAGATCTGAATCCCTTCACTCAGCCAGAAACCTGCCTGCCTGCATTCTGTCTCGGTCTCAGCCTAGCCCTCAGTCCTCAGCCCACTGCCTGCCGATAAGCCTCTGGACTCACAGGGTTCCCACCCCCTGCAGATCAGAATCCCCATCTGTACAGTTAAGTTCCTCCTGTGACTAGGCCGCTGAACCCAGAACCCTTGTATTTTTACCATTGTACATATTTAAATAAATCACTTAACTTTCCCCTGGTTTTCAGTGAGTGTTTCTGTATTTTCGGTTAGACACCTAAACCCCATCATGACACCTGTGTCTGCACAAAGGGTTAGAAACTGACTCCATGAGGATGGTATGAGCGCCCAATGTCCACAGCCGGGGGTTTTCCTCACAGCTTAACACCATGGAGGATGCTTGGCATTTGCGAGAGAGCACCTGGATCACAAAATTGACACTGGGGTTCTGTGCTCTTTACAAATGAAAGCCGGCTCACACTGAGCACATGTGACACATGTGACAGAGTCCAGAGACACCATGGAGAGCGATCTGCTTCCTGTAACATCCTTCAGCATGACCAGTTTGGCAGTTTGGGTCAGTAATGGTGTGGGGTGACTTTTCTTTGGAGGTAGCATGACTGGCATTAGGTACCGAGATGAGATCCTCAGACCCCCTGTGAGGCCCTATGTTGGTGCGGTTGGCCCTGGGTTCCTCATAATGCAGGACAATGCTAGACTGCTGAAGTGTGTCAGCAGTTCCCGCAAAATGAAGGCACAAATAAACTGTGACTGTGCATGGAATAGTTTCACAGCATCAGCCCTGGACAGGATAGTTCTAATTTTTGCAATCTTCCACAGATAAAAAATGGAAATTCTAGAAACCTTTTTGATATGGGATTTAAATAACAGGTCCTGATCAAAAAAAACAAAAAACCACCAAGATTTTTATTTTATAATCTGAGATCAATTTAAACCCATCCAAATGAAGTGACTGACTAATCTGCTTATTTTCAAAGACTCTGGTCCAAAGCCTGTCTGCATTCATAGGCAGAAAATTAAGAGCTTTCAGGTTTTAATGTGTTCAACACAAGCCTGTTTTCTGTCATTTTACAGAAAACACATTTCTGTGAGTTTTTTTTATAGATATACTTTTATTGGATAATTTAAGTGATTCACCAAGGTTGATTGAAAGTTCTTTAAAACATTTACAGCGTTCTTTTTTTCACATTAAGCTGTTTGTGAGTGTATTTAAAGACAAGCTTTAAGGTTAAAAACTGTGATAAATATTAATACCCAGTTCTCTTAACCTCTTTAAACTAATTGTAGTGCAGTCAGTATGCATTATTTTTAAGTGATGATAACTTCAGAACTATCTCCGCACTAAAAGTAAGACATCCATTTATTCGGCTTTTCTAGCAAAAGAGTTAATTTAGGGGTGAGTAGCCCTTTAAGTTGATGTGCATTTTTTGTGTTTGTTTCCAAATTTAGCTTTTTGGATGTTGCTCAAAAAGCTCTGATTTCATGTCCTGTGATGAGAAACTTTTTTCTCCTGTTTGCCCTGTCCCCTGCATGGCATCTGGCAAAATGCAAAATGGATTTTGCTTGGAGTTCTTGTAATAATGTGTTTCTTTTTGTCATTGTTCCATTTAGACCGGATTTATGGACTGTTTGACTAATTGTCCTCCTTTCAACAGTTTTCACCACCTGAAATGTGGATCTCTGCTGCTACTCCTGAGTTACGAGGGGCCTCCTGGCTGTTACTCTGATTATTACTTTCCTGTCTCCATTCCGAATAGTGCTTGAAAAGGTTTTCAGGGTTTTAAATATTATTTTATAATGTAATTTGCTATCTTCGGTGCTCTTTATATCTTGGTCTTCCAGAGGTTGATTAACAGTTGACATATATTAATTGGTTTCAGATGGGTGAGTGATATCCACACTTTGCTGGTCTCATTTAAAAAAAAAAAGCATAAACCATGTTTCTCTTCATGTAAAACTCACATATGTGCTAATATTAAGTGTATTACACACATTCTCAGTTAAATACACTGAGGTTTGGGACTGTATGATGAAAAAAATGGAAAAGTTCAAGAGCTAATTATTTATTTGTCAGTCCCTTTAACTGAAAGGCAGACCATGCAGATTGTCACGGGAATCAGTAGTTCCTCATCAAATATTAAATGAAAACCATACGATAACATTGTTGTACCACAAAAAGTCCTTAAATAGCTGAATACTTCATATGCTAACTGTTTATAACTGTGTCCATCAGAGCAGATTTTCATAAATGATTCTCAAAAGTTACATAGGACTTTATTTATTTAAACAACAGAGAACCGCAAAGTGATCACAAATAATAGGAGATATTTTAAATGGTCCTCTATCTTTTTTTCCATTTGACATAACAGCAATGATTTTAATATTTCTAACTACAACTTTAACTTGCAGCTACACCAGTAGAGCAATTAGCCCTTCCCAGGCGTAGTACCGACTCCTTAACAAGGAAATGTGGCATTTTCAGCTGCTTCCATCCATCACAGAACCACCATGTTCCCGGCTTGCTATTATAAATTGTTATTGATATTCGACATTTGGATGTGAGAAAATCTTGGCGCTCTGAGCTACAGTTTAATCTTGTGCACAGGACAAATTTTGCTCAGGGATCAAAACTCTCTCCATCACTGTCATAGACACGTCTAAATGAAGCCGCAAGTAATGACCGAAACATGATTTACATCTAAAAAAAATGAGCCCCATCACCTTCATAGATTGATGAAGCTGTTAATGTTCTACATCTCAGTCTTCAAGAGGGTAAAGCGCCCACCTCTTGAAAGAATCCGTCTCGTCTGATTGTTCATATGACTCTTTGCCTGAGGTGCACCTAAACCAACTGCCAGTTATTCTGTAAATGCATTACAAAGTGATTTCCGTTTGTAACAAAGAGGGGACTGGAAACCATTCTGTGTGGTTTTGGGGGTATAACTTCCTGAGGTCCTGTGTTGATGTGTTGTTTACTTTCTCAATGAAAAACAAGTCAATCAGCAAAAGATCAAACCTATAAATGAATGATTCACCTCTTGAGATAAACTATTTTGATCCCTCAAATATAGAATATATTAACGGAACATGAATAACAGTGTTAAAACTTTACAACTGTCATATCATTCTGATTGTGTCCTAAAGCCTACAGGAATTATAATCTTTGCTCTTATGTACCTGTTCAATGCACAGGGTAGTAGGTTGTTTTATTTATTTTACAAATGTTTTTGCTTTTATTCTTCTTTTCATTTTGTTTTATTCTATTATCTAATTCATCTTAAGCACTTTGAATTGTTCATGTACTGAATTGTGGTTTACAAATAAAATTGCCTTGCCCTTGCCTTAGGTTTCTCTGCGTCTGCAAGGAGCTTATCGCTCCATAGATACAACAGATTTGAAAATGTCTCTTTCTAGTTATGCTAGCTCAGCTACCAACAATAAAATGATAAGTCTTAACAATAAAAAAAAAAAAATGTCTCTCTCTTCAGAGTTGACTTATCATTGTGTTTTTTTAATACTATGTGGTGGCAGACTAAAGATCCATAGTCTCTGACATTCAGTTTACAAAATAAGTAAATAAAAAATATCTCGACATATCTGTCAAACTCCTAAAATTGTAGATATTTGTTGATTTTATATGTTTTTGTCTTTCAGTGGAAATATAATCTGGGAATTTACAAAAGCAAATCAAGAGTTATGGTCTATATAGCAAACGTCTAACAAAGGACAGGACTGAGACAGACGTACTTGACCATTTCTGCTGTTTTGAGCTGCAATGAAAATGAAAGGCTTTGTCACAAAACAAACGAGACATTACATAGAGTTGTTTAGTCTCGTGGGTTGTTTCATGCAGACCACTTTGGGCCCTGCATGGCAAACACAAAGAAATTTGGTTATGGTGAGTATTTTCTCAAATCTTCTTGTCATCTAGAATGCTTTGATAGGTTGTCTCCATATTAACTGTCAGAAATTTAAGACATACAGCCAAAAAAAAGCTATCTCACGATGTATTTGATTTTACTATAGACTTTATGAAACAGTGGATTAACCTTGTGATTTTCTCAGGTCAGAGACCAAGACTGATTTATTAAGTACTTCAACTAATATATGCAAGCAGCAAATAGCCTTTACCCAAAAAAAAGCTGTACTTAAGTTAATTTGTCAGATAAAATAGCTTTAAAAAGATCTAACATTAACTGTAGGAGCTGACAAGCATCAAGGAATGTCTTTGTAGATAGTGTAATTATTTAACTAGTTTTTGAAACGGGTAAAGGCCTGAATTGTGGAGCTTAAAGCTTTGTCATAATAGCTTCCCTCTTTCCCATTGCCCTCATTTGGCCTTATCTAGCTTGTAGTGCGTGATGGTGAGACAGTGTCGGATCATGGAGGGAATAAGAGAACATGCAAACCATGCCGTCAGGTCAGATAAGAGCCCACTCTGAGTGTACCATTATGTTTAGGAGCAAGTATATATTTGTGGGTTTGTGGTATGTGTATGAGTGTATGTGTAAGTTAGGTCTGGGTCCCTGATTGCCTTCACCAGGCTTCCCACAATAAAGTGGTCTCTGGCTTGAGGCAAGAGATTCCTGACAACGCGGCATCATGCAGAGGGGTGGGGAATTCAGCAAAATACGATATGCAGGCAGAAAGTAAAGTGGGAAGTAGGGGGTATTTAGGTGGAAAGGAGCTGCCAAAACAACTCCCAGGCTTCTTCTGACCTGGCTCCAACTGTCTGAAATGCACTTGTTCACTCTTCTTCCCCTTATTCACCCCTACAAACAAACAGAACACATACATGTTCCTAAGTGTGGACCGCACAGGGGTAGCTCCCTAACCCCTCTGCCCCCATATCCCGTTCCCCTCTTCCCCCCTCTAAGTTTTAATTGAGAAGACAAATGAATCTTTCAGGCCCCACTAGTAGACCACCATACATCAATCATGACAATGTTAGTCATATAAGCTTGAGCTCGCCTTGAGACAAACCATATGTTTCACCCAAATGCACGAGAACGCACCGCAGTGCCATGCTAATGGTACCCCTGGAATTGTCTATTGTATTATTATTAAACGCAGTTTAGATCTTAAATACATTTATTTCATTGCTCATTGACAATGAAAGATGCTACTGTGAAAGAATGCTACTGTGAAAGAATAATAATAACAATGATGCATTTTATTTTAAGCACCTTTCCAAACACCCAAGGTCACTGTACAAAACACATAATCAGCGACAGACAATATGAGAAACAGCACAGAGCAATCAGTGGAGGTATGCAGTCTTGAGCAGATGAGTTTTTAGTCCTGATTTGAGGTAAAGTATCATTATTATGAATATCAGGAGGGAGTGAATTCCAGAGGTAGGGAGCAGAGCAGTAAAACTCTGCTCCCAATAGTGATGAGATGGGCAGGAGGCTCAACAAGGTGGATGGAAGAGGAAGAGCTAAGGGTACAAGATGGGGTGGCAATCTAAAGGAGAAAGGTATGGGGCAGCAAGATTATGGATGGTCTTGAATGTAAAAATGAAAATTTTGAACTTTTTGGACAAAATTTAGGACAAAACCGGAAGCAGAGTGCAAAGAAAGAGAGGGAGGAAGACAATCAAGATTTCGTAGACTGAATTAGACATAACGGGTATTGTTACTGATGTGGGAGGTGAATAAGAGATTGCTGTTGAGGATGACACCCAGACTCTTGACCCGAGGAGAGGGAGAGACGGTGACCTGTCAATTGAGAGAGAGAGAAGCTGTCAGTCTAGGAATAAACTGATTTGATTCCTACCAGGAGGATCTTTGTTTTGCTGCAATTTAGCTGCAGGAAGTTGTAGGTAAACCAGGCTTTTTCTCCTAGGTTAGGAATGAGGAAGGTTTACCAGATAAATGGAACTGGGTGATGAATAGCTTTTCCCCTTTGCAAGACATGAAGCTGTGAAACGATTTTTGACAAAAGATGGCACAGAAGGATACTTCTTCTCCCTGCGTTTTTTTTCCTTTTGCCATATTCTTCTTTTTCAGTGGATTTTCTAGCTTAAAGGTGTTTTCAAATTTGGCTGCTTAGTCCTCCAAAGGACATGGTCTACTTGGATCGAGTTCTTTGAAGGCCTGAAAACAAGAATGCCGGAAGAGTTTGGCTACACAAAGTGTAAGCTCTGTCCCCTAGCAACCGTGACAGCTGACACAGAAAGTAGGCAAAGATTTGATGCCAAAGTTCTCACTATTGTTCTGAGTGCCAGTTGTTCTAAGGAGCTTCAGCAGCAGTAGTGTTGCTACAGATATCTGATTAGAAGTCCCCACACAGTAGAGATATTGGAATCTGAGCTTAAATTTCAGCCAAATGCACTTGCACAGTCAGGGACAGATAAAACCTTTCAATAATCAAAACATTACTTGAGACATATCTCCCTGAATAAACACTTAAATAAACAATTTTCATTAGTGTAAGACAAAATTATTGGCATATTTGTATTGTATTAAACTTTACTCGCAATATTCACCACTGTTTGGCACCATTTCCCTTTTTCCTATAAGCACGGAACACCCAGCTTGTTTACAAGCGCAATGAATCATGGGATACCCTAGGAATACCCTAATGATACCAGTGTTGTATGGTAATGAAGTAAAAATACTTCCTACTGTACTTAACTATATTTTAACTTTATACTTTCCAAGAGTATAAATTTTTTTGAGAACTTTCACTTGTCTTCCTCTTCAGATGCCAAATAAGCTGCAGTTCCCTCCCATTTATTTTTCTTTTGTAAAATGACCTGTTATGTGTGCGGCTTTTGTTTGTGAAGTACAGTAATTTACAGCTTTCTTTTTTTCTTCATGTTGGCCGTGTTTACAAATTACTAGAATGCCAGATAAGCATTGCCAGATAAGCTTCCGTTTTTTCTCTTTTTTGTAATGATGTCAATAACATTAGCAGTAATAAAACTTGGTCTACATTTGTCCTACACTTGGTTGTGTATATTATTTTAAGTGAATTTAACCTTCAAAGTTTACAAAAATGTAAAAAAAAAATGTCATTCAAACTGCACTTACTTTTACTTGTACTTTTTACTACATTACTTGAGTACATGTATTTTTACAGTAATTCCTATACTTAAGTACAAGCCATTTCAGATACTTTAAGACTTTTACTCAAGTAACATTTCAGTCAGTGACTTGGACTTTTACCAAAGTCATATTTTGGAGAGGTACTTATACTTTTACTTGACTCCGAGATTTCAGTACTTTATACAACACTGAAGGATACACAGGACGTGTCCTTCCAACCTGGCAAAAAAGAAGGCTGCATTTGTCGGCCGCATATGAAGGAGTCTTGGAATCCGAACAGGCCATGGCACTGCGCTATGACATAATCGGCTGACGAATCTGGCCTTCGGAGGAAGGCTACCTTGCTAAAGGGATAAATGGCTGTATACTGGCTTAATACATTTGTGGCATTTTCAAACCAAGCATTAAATAATTGCATTAAGTTGGTGACAATAAAGGGTCACAGAAAGCACATACATACATCCAAGCAACATTCAAAATGCTAATCAGTACATCTTGCTAGCAGCTTCCCTTTCCTTTTCTCCTAACTCTAATCTCCAGAGGGGTTGTTTTCCCTTCATTAAAACTGATGCGTTCCTCTCTATTTGCCATATTGCTGTACGCCTTGTCCTTAGTTTTTTTGTAACCATTTTTATGAGCATTTTCCATTATCACTTTTCCCAACACAGGAAGCCAGTATTGTATCCAGGGACTATCATCCTTTGCTGTTCTTTCTGGTCCCTGCTCTCATGGTTTTTTTATGCCTGGTATTCAGCATGCCTATCCTCTGACTGGACACACTCTCATCTGGGGCCAAAAAAAACCAAAATAACAATCTTCTTTCCCCTCATTTGTTCACTCTTACACTTTAGTCTGTTTTCCAGTGTCTCACCACAGATCTCATGTGACACTGATCTCAGACAGCGCGTTCTCATGGTTTATGTCGGTGTGACCCCACGCTGGATTTTATCGCATCACTTTGAGCACATAGAGAGGAGCAGGCAGGGGGACTCTGTTTTATGATAGTTCTTCTCTGCCTTTATCCCCCCTCACGGTTAGTAGTTTTTCTTCAAGTCTTTCTTGTTCCCAGCAGTTTGTGAATGTTAGCCAGGGTTTTTCTTTTTTTTTTTTTATCAGAGGGCTTCCAGCACAGCTCAAGCAGGCTTTCCCAGGAGAGGAGGCTACAGGAAGTCGTAGGATGATAAAACCGAGCCATTACTGAGCCAGCACAGGACCCCAGGGTTCATTACCCCCCTCCTCCTACACTTAATCTCCAGCTACAGCTCCACTGAGCCCTGAACACACCTCAAATTTGCTCCACAATTTAACCTTGCATTAAAATTTTTATCCACACTTTCAAATTATATAAATAATTCTAAAATATCATTCAACTATAGGAAAGATCAGCATAATGGATTTATACACAAGACCCTCATCAACTGGAACAAAATTAAATCCTTCAGAAAAAAGTAAAATAAATTCCTCAGCATTAAGTTATTACTCAGCACTCTACAAAGCCCAGAGGCTGGGCGCAAGGAGAGAACATAAGAATAAAAACAGCTGCCTCCCAAAGCGACGTCACAGCCTTGAACAGCACTGATGTAGCTCCCAGGAATAGCACGCGAGAAAACATGGTGCTGCCATTCTTCTGTACAAGTGTGGGGATGCTGAGAAATAATTGGCACTGATAGTCAGTGAGATGTGATGACAGCTGATAGGAAAAGCAGCTGCAGGTGAGAGGACTGCCTAAGCACAGAACCATAAGTAGCACACAGAGGGAAATCACAAGCAGGAAGAACCACCAGGGGATTTGGGTTAATCTTTTGACTTTGTGAATGAGTACAGAATAAGAATTTAAAGAAATTGTTCTAATTAAATAAAAATTTCTGGCACAGTATGATAAAAGTTAATGACAACGACGGGCAATTAATGCAGTATTTATTTCTTCATATTAGGATACAATTGATTTACTAAATAGCCGATGTGCTCTGATCTTCTGTCTAAAAAAAAGCTGTAGCTATGGACCTAAACTTAGTTCACAAATTATTGCATTGATGATGTGCGGCCTCTGAATTATACAATTAGAATTGTTTATATAATTTATAATTTGAAAAACATTTTCATTTTATGTTTTCAGGTTTTTATATGCAGACATTCTCAATCCCCTGTCTTGTTAACTCAAGTAGCTTTTAAAATCCTCCTTGCCACATATAAAGCCTTGAATAACAAATCTCTGTCTTATATCAGAGATTTGATCATCCCTTATATCCCTAACAGAGCACTATCAGTCTCTTCTCCTGTGGAACCAAGTACGAGTTTTAGTCCGTGAGGCAAACCCCCTGTCTACTAAGGGTAAACTTAAACTTTCCTTTTTGATAGAGCTTATAGTTAGAGTGGCTCAGGTTATCCTGAGCTATCTATATAGTTATGCTGCTATAGGCTTAGACTGCTGGAGTACATACAGCCCTTTCATGTTGTCCCACTATGCAGAATTTTTTTGTTCAACCTTTAATTTTATTTTCTCTCTGCTTTTTCTCATAGTAGCTTCATCTGGTCTGTTCCTGTTTAGCTGTGGCACAATTCTGGAGAGCAGAATCAGCTTTGCTGCTGCCATCGAGACCTTGGTTTATATATGCTGGAGTTTTTCAGCCTGTTTTTCAGTGTAGTCCCGTGTCTCTGATTGTGACTAGTTGGATGTGCTCTCTTCATCCTCTAACATGAGAGTTGGCTCAGAACTTGTCTGTCTGGCTTTGTGTTTCCTGGACGGGCCGCCTGTGGAGCTGGTTGACAGTTACCTTTTGTATCTTTGCTACTGTTTGTATGTCTGCTTCTGTTTTCTTGAACCCTACTTGACATCAACAGATGGCGCTCACACTGAGCCTGGTTCTGCTGGAGATTTCTTCCTGTGAAAAGGAGTATTCCTCTCCACTATCACTACAAGCATGTTTGGTGTGAGAGATTGTTTGTTGAGACATTGAGAACTTGCAATCAACTGGTTTTCTTAGAAAGAAAACTTTGAACCCATCTGGCTGTATGATCTAGTTAAATAGTATCTGTATAGTGCCTTGAGGTGACATGTGTTGTGAACTGGCTTTACATGAATACACTGACTTGAATTGGATTGGAATACCTCAGATTTGGTCTTTCTACAAGAGTGGTTTCTCTTCAGGTCAAAATGACATGCTTAGAATATAAAAAAAAAAATCTGAGTCCTAAAAACATGGTTATACATAGAAAAGGCTTTTATCAGACTTCCTGGTGTTTCAAGTTTGTTTTATGCTCATTATCTTATTTTGCTCAATTAAAATGTCAAAAGAACCTTAAAAAAAAACAGAATTAATTTTAACACTGTTATGGCTAATGATTATTCTATTGAATGAAACCTCTAAAAATGATTTTTATTCAATGTAATTATTTGAAAAATACTGATGAGAAAAACGTCTCTAGTGATTTAAACAAATGTGACACTCTTTTATCATGGGACCCAGTTATGAATGTATAGTGGAATTAATAGTGTTCTGTTTATGATATTCTAATTTCCAATTTAACATGTTTTCAGCTTAAATTAGTGACTTCTTTTGAGAGTCTTCTCCTCCATATTTAACTCAGTTTTGAATCTTAAATAAATAACTATGAAAACATCCATCAGAGGCATAACTGATAACTTGAAGTTCTGAGTGAGGAAGGTGAAGTTGTTTGTGCTCACTTTTACCTGTCAGTCCAGCTAAAAGATGAAAATGTGTAACTCACACCAGCAGAAGCTGAGACAGTACCTATTAGCGGGCTCAATTTTGGACTATAGTAAGATACTAATGTTTCTCTGTATTGATTGTTCTAATGAAGAAAGCCAACGATAAATGGCTTAAAAGTGATCTTTTCAGGTCTTGGTATTGAGAGAAAATGTCTTGATAGGTAGGTCAGAGATACCACCCACCCTCTCATTCAATGGAATTTAAATATTTTCATCCTTCAGCGTCTGGGTTCCGACAAAGATTAATGAACCCTTAAGTATTTATCATTTTGATGACTTTATTTAGTGAAATCTAATATGAAAAATGCCATAAGAGAAGTGAGAACATATCATAAAAAATTCAAGGTATAGTGGAGGATGTTCTTTTTCTGAGTTGATCATCAAAATAATTGGATATATCATCAGAAATTAGTATTCTGGTGATATGTTTACGTAAGGCAGTCCTACGTGCTTGTCCCCATTTTCACTTACCGGTGGTGAGTCTGACATAGTGGAAAAATTTAAAAATCTTCTTTCGGAAAGTAAGCTTGTATGAGTAATGCAAACAGCTACTTTTAAACAGAGCTTGGACGAGAAGAAATGGGCTTGTGCATGCTGTGGCACGTCTTTAATAGCCGTTTCCTCTCGGGAGCGGGTACAGGGTTGTGCATGTGCATTTCTTTTCAAACTGGAGAGGGCGGGTCTTTTCAAAAATTCACGAAAATCCTCCACAATACCTTTAACCTCACATTGCTCATTGAGGGTTGCCTTTCAATATTGGTGCTTCATTTAAATATGACACCACAATACAATGAATATACAGTAACTACTTTAGCTTAATCAGGTGCCTCCAATAAAACATATTTAATGTACATTTGATTTGATAATTATCTTAATGTCAAACCAGACAGAACTGCTTTTCAAGAAACAATATGTTCTGCGTACGTTTGATAGATTTAACGATACAAGTTCCAGGGCCTAATGTTTGGGTAGTACAATCTGTGTCTTCAATAATGTGAACATTTAGCGTGAGTCACATGCTGCTTAAATAGAAAACAACATTACTGAGTACAATGATGTATCCATTTGCTGTCTTATTGCTGTTAAATACTAGCTTGGATGTTTTAACTTTTTGTCATTAAGACCAAAAGACAACCTATCCACCCAAGAGTCTTCAGTAAGTGGGTCTATAAAATGTGTCTGGTTGGTTGCTACATTCCTTTGCCAACTTAAAGAGAGCAGCCAAATGACCCTGCTGCTCTTGGGACCACTGCTTCTCCTCCTCCTCCTTCTAAAAGGCCTCCCCTCGCCTCATACCAGTCTATCAGTCCAGCCAGTTTCCTTATCTGTTCACCACTCAATTACCCTGTGCTGCAGAGGGCATTATAGAAGCATCAGAAGCACAGCCTGGAGGTTACACTGGGCTAAACTGGGAGGAGACAGATGGCCTTTTAACCCTTTACAGAGATAAAGAATAAAAGGGAAGGGATGTCATGATAAAGTGGTTCAGTGTGTGTCAGTGAGTGTTAATCTATTAAAATAAAAGGGAAAAAAATGTGTAAAACGATTTTTACTATAGAGGAACAGAATGGTAAATGATCTGTACTTATATAGACTTGACCAAATCACTTTACACTACATTCAGTCATTCAACCATTTACACAAACACTGATGGTGGCAAACTACATTGTAGCCACAGCTGCCCGGGACCCACTGACAGTACCTGTAATGCCCCGTAGTACCTTTGGCACTACGGGGTATTCACCAAAAAGGTGAATTTTCAATTTAATTAAGCTGAGTTGACTAACCTCTGGAAAACTAGCTGCTGAAAGTTCTCTCACCTTTGAGCATAAATGATCATGTTCTGCCTCACACCACCTCATGGCATGCTGATTGGAAAAAGTGGGCATCTTGTTTACAGGAGGAGCACAGTAGGTGCATTCTGGAAAGGGAGTGTTTGTACCGATTTAAGAACACCTGTTTTGGCCACTCATTTTTTCAGGACCTGGAAAGGCTGCTGCTCAGATAGAACGATTCATAAAGATTACTCAGACATGCTTGAATGAAGTGAAATGCTAGCTTGAGCATGATTTTGATGAAGGAATGACTTAGACTTTATTTATTGCTTGGGATTACTCCTTCAGGGAAATTCTGATTCCAGTAGCTAATATAGAGCACAAAGGGCAAAGTTAAAGCAAGATGCCATTAAAGATGAAAATACAACATACAATATAAAAAGAGTGTATATAGCACAAAAAAGCATAAAAAAATTGTCATGTCCTGGAACATGTTTCCTTTAGATATAAAACTATCTGCACAGTACACAGCTAAGGAAAGACTACACAGTAGTTGATTTGGATATATGCACTTGTACTGCAGAGATGTACTGACCTTATAAATAAGTTTTAAAAAGGCTACACAGTAGTTGGCATGTATTATTGCAGAGTGAGAGAAGAATATTGCACATGAGTGACATTAGAAAATGTTTTGCACAACATGTCTAAGGAGGAGGTGCTTAGCCTTGCCCCTTTTATCATAAAATGAAAGGCAAAAAATATATATATTGCATAATCTTGGCCCTTTAAAAAAGGTCTAAATGTTTAATTAATTATTTAATGATGAGTGGTTAAAATAATTTTCAAAACCAAGAATCTAAGACGTGTGGTGTGCCTTTATACTTACCCCCTGAGAACCACCATCTTCAGCAATTACAACTGCTAGCCTTTTATGGTAATGTTTCAAAAAACTTTCTACATTCTTTACTCACAAAATAGCTAACATTTTTTTTATCAGACTGAGTGAAGAGCTTTTGTGAACATTCAAGTATTGCCACAGAATAATATTTGGATTTAGTTAGTTAGGTTCTGATTCCAATGCTGTGTTTAAATTTTAGGTGTAAAGTAACTACTTTGTTGCTCTACATTTTGTATCTGTACTTTACTTGAGTATAAATTTTTCTAAGAACTCTTTCAATTTACTCACTCAAAATAGAAATAAAAAACAAATATCTGTACTTTCTATTTCTTACTTTCTCAATATGGGCATGATGTATCAGCCACAACAAAAAATAGGAAAATTAAGAGCTCACACTGAGTCTGTCTGATTGGAGCCACGTTTGCTTATAGAAAAGCACTCATAGCAACATAGGCAAAGACAGCGGGTGGAAAACGTTGGAGGTGATGAATCAGATCTTGAAACACGAGACATACCCCATCCATTGCTCCTTTATTAGAATTTACATGTTGACTATATTCTATTTCAATTTAATTGATATAACAGAGCTCTAAAAATTCAGTTTCTTATGCATTACTTATTTTTAGCCCCGAAAATGTTGCATGTAGACAAACAGGCAATGTTTGTCATTGCCTGCATTTGTTCTTGAATTTAGGAGGTAAGTGAGACACTTTGCCAATGGAACAAGACAATTTACATTTAAAATATGAAAAAACAATTGTGTTGTCTTATTACAAGTGCGTATTATCTAATTATCTTATTTTAAGAGTAAAAATACTTATTCCATTGGCAAATAATCTAATTTACATACTCAAATTAAAGCTAAATACACCTAATTTAAGACATTTTTACTTATTACTAGATTATTTTTGCAGTGTATCATCAATGATTGTGGTTGTAATGTGACAAAGTTTGAAAAAGTAAAATAATAAAGCATGTCACAGTAAATTTAGCTTGCAGGTATTAATAGGGAAGTTGCAATTGATTACAAAATTAGTCTTGTAACTCTAGCAGCTAATTTTTTTCAAGAATAAAAAGATTTCATCTTAAGATTTATACTTTTCCTTAAACTTATATCCTTACTAATTTATCATATCAATTACCTTTAAATACCTACCACTGCACCTTGCCTACAATGTTCACATCTCCGTCTTGCAGTCGTTCACACCTCTTACATGGTCAATCAGGCTTCCTTTTGCCACTCTGTCCTGTTATCTATCACCCGTTGGCATAAACTTATCTCTCTGTCAGCACTCGGCTGTTCCGTGTGAGCTATCTCTCTCTATGTCACGAGGTATCCTCACCTGTCCATCCATCACGGCAGAAGCGCTCAGTGGCAGCTCTGAGTATTTGTGTGTTTGACAGTAATTAGGAGGGAGGTGTTGAGAGTGAAGCCAGCTGCGTGCAACCCATGCTTAGCAGTCAGCTAGATGACTTAACTTTGATGGGAGACTGATGACAGGAAGAGACTTAAACTCTTCAACACTTCTGCTTGTAACTTTCAGATGAGCATTGCTGTGGAACTTACCCTGATGCTTAAATTAATAATCTTTAGACAGTTTTTGTCTTTAGGCACACATGGTCAGCGCGGTCCTAAGAGTTTTTATCTCTGTGCTCAAGGACACTGCATTGTTGCATTCCAAATTGCGCCACAAACCATTTTAGTTGACAGGTGGTCTTTTTGGTCAAATCGCCGCTCTGCCTGTTGGAATGCTATCAACGGGGCAGGATTTTACAATGACTTTGTTGGTTTGCCTGCATGTGCAAAAATCTGGCTGAAACAACGCTCCCCCAACGCTCTTTGTCTTCATGTGTGTTCCACGTGTGTTGCAGCCACATTTTGCCAAATATTTATACCAGGCGTAAAACACTCTTGATCTCGCTCCACTGTTTATTCTCTTTCTCCACACTGACTCTTACGCTGACCTTTATTCATCCCGATGGAGAGTGACAGGAGGGAGGGCACAAAGAGACACGAGGAGGCCAGACGAAGACCAAGTGAGCATAGAGTGGGGTCAGGGGTGGGGAAAGACAGGCAAATACGAAATCTAGTGTGGAGGAGAGGGAAGTGAGTGTTCAGCTTGATGGATGACTTGTCATTTAACAAAAATCAAAAGCCCAATCTACCGAACCCGCTTGTAGAGAAAGCACACAGTGCAGTCGTGCAAGGAGGTCCATCGGGCTAATTGTGGAGTAATTTGACATCTGTTGACGCCTCCGAATGCGTTAGCTACTACAGAGAGAGAACTAGGGATAAAGGGAGGGTAGTGCTGTAATGATCCCAGCCTGATTTCTAAATGAGGCACATGCTTGCTGACCAAGCTGTTCGCACACGCCTCTGAAATGAGAACAAAAACATCCAGATCCAGTTACAGGACCAAGTATCACATTTGTGGTCTTTGTCATCAGCTCAGCTGCATTCACAGCGGCATGATCAATGGGGTTTGTGTAATGATATTCAGCCTGAAACATGAAGTAATGTGTTGGTGAGACTAATGAGCTTTGTTGCTGGGTGGCCTGGTGGACACACACATACACCAACATTCACACTCACCTAAATCGTGAGCACCTCTTTCTGATCTACATCTCTCAAGTTTAGTTCAGATTAAATAAGCTGAGCTGAATCACAGACTTTTATATGTGAATAGGAACGTTTTTTCTGCACACAAACAAAAGGAAGGATCCATTTTAAAAATGCAAGTGGGTCCATTCTCTGGGGCTTTTCCTTGCTATCTACAGTGCATTGTTTTTCTTCAATTTTTATTTATTTTATTAGATTAACAGTTTAAATTTTTGTTGATGTTAATTGATTGTGGATAGTTTTAAATTCATTAAAGAGGAAAGGATGTGCATGTATGAGTAGTAGCATTTAATGGTGTACATATAGCACTTCTGGAGGTCCCTCACAATTTTATGTAATTTTACGTCCTACTGTCACGATATGCTTGATTAGGAGGACGAATCACTGAAAAGTCAGCTGGGCTTCTTGGAATTTATAACTGTCGGTGTAAATGCACGCTATGATTTTTCAAATATAATTTACTGACTAACTACCACTGCTGTGCCAGTTTATTCTGAGGTAAAAAATAGTTCCTATCTCTGTTCAATGAGGTCAACTGATTTCATTGAAAGCTAAACACGTAAAAAGTTTACACCTGCAGCTTCAGCTTCTTCTGGTTTATAAAAAAATTAGTTGAAAAATGAGTAAGTTAAACAATATATGTAGCGCTGACATCATTCAAAAATGGTGTATGGATTATGTGATTGGCCTATATCTGATTTATTCTGTTTTTTGTACATTATTTTTATCATTATTTTGTGTATTCAATCTGAAGTGCATTAAAATAAGGTAAATTCTAAATACAATTTATTGGCTTTTCAGCAATCAAACTCCAATTCACGAGGATTCGTTTGCATGTCTCCACTGAATTTTTTGACATTTTTCTTTTTATGATGACCTCCAAGTTTTTTTACCTGAAAATGCCTAGTCGCTATCATTCTAATGTTTTGCTCCCTCAGCAGATAATTATATCAAAGCAGGGACTCTGGCTAGATCACTCAGAGACATCAAAATAACCTCCAGTAAAGGGAAACATGTTGGGCAAGTTAAACAATTATTTTAAATCAAAATGTCCCAGGGGAATAAATCAATGATTAAAAATTAGGGATATCATATTTGGTGTTTCAGAAACTTTTTTTTATTTTTGCTTTGATTGATTTACGACTTTTTCGTGTGGAAAAGGAAATAGTCTACCTTGGAATTACTTACTCAACAGAGGATTAATTTTTTTTTTTTACTCACTTACTTACAATATCTTCCTCCAGAAGGACCCTCAGGTATTTTGTGCTATTGTACACTTTGTAGTATTTATTTATTTTACATGCAGCTATTAGAAGATTCTTATTGAATATGATTAAAGATAACCCAAACAGAAATATGAAATAGGAAAATTGGTCTGGATGCAAATTTTTAAAAACACAAGATAAAACATCTCTCTCTGTCTCTCTCTTTATTTTCATACATATATGCTATGGATTTATATTTCCACTTTCTAAATGTTTCTTACTATAAATGACAACAAATAAAGAAAAACAAAATTTATATATGAAATTTGGATATAATTGCTGGGTATGATCCTGTAAACAAACCAAACAGTAAACAAACAATTAAATAAATAAAATTGTGCCATGAACTTGTTGAGCGGTAAAATAGCCTAAAGGGCCCTGTAACACTAGACCAGGAAACAGATGAGTAATAGGCTTTGCAAAAAAAAACGCTGTTGATAGCATTATTTAAACTAATAAACATAATTAAATAAATATGTTTATCTTGCTTCTCCAATCTTTCTCTGTGATAGACAGAATACTTGTCCATGTTGTACCCTCCCTCATGCCATATGCTTTCCAGGCATGAATAATTATGTTTAGTAGAACAAAGTATTTCTTTATCAACAAAATTAATAGCTATAATCTAATAAAATGAGACAAAAAAACTAAAGAAGCACATTCAACAAAGACGAAGGTCAAAGTGAAATCCTAGAATTATACAGACTCAAATAATAACTAAGACAGTGTGGGTTAAAAAAATTTACAAAACGGGGCACAAATTCAAGAAAGACAGCATCAAACAACATTGGAATCAACTACAACACAGACTTTAAGAACATCAAGAGCAAGATACTTCTCTAAATCAAAATACAGAAATAAAAAGTGAAACTCCCTTACTCTACAGGAAGAAACTTGGAGTCAATTTATAGAACGAAGCTGCTGTTATAAATAAATGAATGAAAATGATATTATTATATGTGTGCCACAAATGGCAATGAATCAGCAATGTAATAAATGTGTTTTCAAGCCGTCACTATATGTGCCGTATTTATTAAACTGTTAAAATCTCAATAACAGCGAAAACATTTTTCCTGTCAGAGCTGCATTAGTAGGCCTGATTCAAGGATTATTTTTTCAATAAATGACATTTCTGAGCTGCTAACAGGGTGCTAACACATCTCCAGCTGTGGGGAGTGCTTTAGCTGCACCTCCACATTCTTTCCAGAGCAAAAGCCTCTCTGCTTCTGGAAGGAAACAGAGCTGGTAGCCGGATTCCTCTGCTTTGTTTTGGCAGAAAGGCACTGGAAGAGGCCTTCTAATCATTAGTAAAGCTGGCACAAGAGGTCGAAGGATATCTGTTAACACTCTACTGTTATTTAGGTAGTATGAAGGCAATTTTTTTTTGCCTGACTGCAATCACCAGAGCAGTTTGATTCTCTTTTAAATGTCAGCTGTCAAAATAGGTCTTCCAGCACTAAATCGTTAGACAGAGCCCACATAGGCCAAATCTTTGCCTTCCTCACAGTCTGACCTTGCAGTAAATCTGCCTGACTGTAGTTGCTACTTTCCGAGTAAGTTCTTGCTAAACACCGGCTTTTGATGAAAGAAGACACTGGAGTTCAAGACAAACAATTTAAAAAAGTCACAACCAGCAGGCAAAGACAAAATGGAAGCGCCTGAAAAGCTGTCCTATCTGGAGAATGACTTTACACCAGTCCAAGCTTCCATTAGAGCCTAATAAATGATGGGCTAACAAGGCATAGTGGGTGGGAAATAGAAGGGAAAGAGGGGGTAGGGTGCCCTACTACCCCAAGTCTCTGTCAACCCCTTCATGAACACTTGAACGGGGGGGCGCGAGAGGAGAGAAATGTTTGCAATAAAGTAAGGGTGCAAGGAGGTTTAAAAAGAAAAAAAAAACTCTCGGCCCATTAGAGAAATCAGGCCGGGACTCTAAAAACACCCTGAGAGCAGAGAGGCCGAGTGGCCCTGCTGTAAACATACGGTGGGTGGCAGCCCCCGAGCGCTCTGACAGCCAACAGCGGCCATGATGGATCTGCGGAGTTATCTCATTTTCCACTGTTTTAATTAGAGGCCAGCCTGTGAGCCTCGGCAGCTGGCTCTGCTGTACTGACTCCTGCAGCCTGACAGGAAAAAATGTCCGCCAACACTGCTGCCAAGTTAAAGCCGACCAGAGGACAAAAGCAGAAACAAAATCCAACCTTTTGCTTCCCTTGTTATTTTTAAGAAGCAGGTTGTGCTCTAATCTTTAATATAATCTATTTATAGTTGGCTCCTATCTGCCTTTATAATACGTTTTAATTTCCAAGTATAATTCAAGTAATACCTAGAGCTGTGTGTGCAATTTACAGGGGGGAAAAATACCTATATTTACAGCAAATTAGAGCCATGCATCTTTGATGACAGCAAAAGGACAAGTTCAGGTATCAGGTATCTGTCCACAAAATGGTTTGGACTGCATTTCAGAGTGCAACCTGTTATTAGGTGGCAATCCCAGGCCTCTAATTCATGAGAGGACCATTTGGATTGGGTAAAACAAAACAGAGACAAAAGTCCAAAAAAGAAAAAAAAGATTTACCTCACACAGTTCCCCTGCAGAAGAATGGCAAATGTGTATCTGCCTGCAATATCCACATTTACAGGTTTTTTTTTGCACATTTTCGATGTACAAGAAAAATAATAAAAGCAAGAAACACTGAGTTATAATTTCTTAAAAAAGACCTTTAATTTTTAGGTCTAGCAAATACATATCTGCATCTAATATTTTAATTGCACCTACTCTGATAATGATTAATAATTAAGAGGTTTTCCTCTTGTGTCGCTCGTTGACAACAAACATTTATTTTTCGGAATCTATTGTCAGTCAGTGAAAGCACTGTGCCCGTAAAACAAACAGACACATGGAGAAAACTGTATTTACAAGACTGCTGAGATATGTATCTCTTAACAAAGCGGTTGTATATGTGTATTGCATGTAATCCCATTGGCAACCCTATATAAAATTTGTTCTTGTTTTTTAGGAGAAAAAGAGGGAAAGTCTGAGAAAACTGGTTTATTCAACTCTGGAAACGAGGAAAATAAAATCATGTCATTGTTGTTTATACTTGAAAACCCAGCTGAATGCCTGTGTGTATGCCTCTGTGTTGGGGGGGTTGTAGAATGTATGTGTCCAGTCATTCTCACTGTTTAGATGTTTTGTTATCATGAGTTAGCTTCATGGGAAATGTTAAAATTCATAATCATAAGAGACAGACTTAAACCAAGTTCTCCAGCATACTACTCTGACCAGCAGTGAAATAAATTTTGTAGAATTTTAAATGGAAACTAAACATTTTTGTTTGTTTGTTTGTTTGTTTGTTTTAGCCAATATTATCAGAAAGTTTGCAATCAAAGCTTAGCATGATCGTTAACATGAAATATGTGCTGATTGAGCCTTGGCTGCATACTTTTGCATGCAATTCCATCTCACAACTAGAAGGTTGCAGATCAAAGCTTTAGCCCAAACAAACAACACAGATTTTACTTTTCACCTTCTTTAACAATTTTTCTCAAAACAATATTAAACAGACCTTTCTTGACTTTTATGAATAGTCAAACTAACATGTTTTTCTTGCAGGTGGTGTCTCTAAATATCCTAATACTTTAAGTAAGAATACAGCACCTTGCTCATGGTCAGAAAAAGATTTATAATATGCTGCCAACAGACTTAAGATTTTCCTTCTAAGGCAAAAAAACAAAACAAAAAAAAAACAAGAAAAAAGCTTTAGTTTAGCTTTAGTGAATATATTTGATCTGAGTTATTCAGTAAAGTAAAATTTGGATTTTAGGGTCTGTTAGGAGGACACACAGCATGATCTTATTTTTTGTTCTCCCAACCAAGTGAAAGTGTAGCAAGCAGAGAATGGATTCTAGAAAAAAAATTACACAAAAGCAAAATTCTAAGGGTAATAAAATCCAAAGGTCTTCAAATAATCAAACTTAATTTATATCCAAATTACAAAGCTGCACTAGATCTTTCACTATATAGCTTTAAGCTCAATCTTTGCTTTTTGAGGCTCAAACTTCACCACCTGGAAGCTTTTACTCCAGGCTTTATGTTGGATAATTCTCCTAACAGACAAACCACTATTAAAAACCATTCAATCAATGCAACAGAGAAACAATGTAAACACATTATGCTTTAACAAATCTATCTGTGCAAATTTGATGTTATTAAATTATTGATTTGCATGTGTATCCATGTTTTAACAGCTTTTAGCAAAAACAATCCCAGCCAGCCCATTACAAATTGGACATCAAATGGAAATGTCATGTCTGCTGGAGGTTTGAAGGGGACCCAAATGCAGAGACAGAAGCTGAGGTGGTTTCTTGGAGATTTAATAAGGAGTGGTAGCAACAGAAG
>NW_015150458.1:551715-571844 GCF_000732505.1 Cyprinodon variegatus | reverse complement strand
TATGAGCCATGGTACTTAATTTCACAAAGCAATTAAGACAAAATGTTTGCATATTTTATTTATATGATTTTTATAAGTTCCATAATTGTGCATATTTGTTTATAGTCGTAGGAAAACGGCTGTTCCAAACATTGCATTTCCGAAATTCTCCCGAGTGGTGCCTGACATTACGGGAGTGAATAAAGTGAATGTGATTGGTCGTTTATCAAGGGGGCAAGATTGTTGTGGTGGAAGGTTTGCAAGCAAGTTTGGTTGTGGCCCATGTCTCGGAAGCTTCTTGCTAACCGCTAACCAGAAACTTAGTGCTAGTAGGTTCCCAATGGGAAACTATATTGGGACCAAGTAACACTTAGCAACATCACTGTCAAGGAATGCTATGGACAATGGAATCATGCAAGAGGAGGAGAGTTTTGTGTCATAGGTCGTGGATGAGTCCCCTTCGTCATACATTTTTTATTTAGAGGAGGAAAGCGGGTTAGGAGATGTTGTGGAAGAGGACGCCAGGGAGGGAGAAGCTTTGTTTGGTGTAGAAGGCTTACAGCCATACATGTTTGAACCCTTGCTTCGCAACGCTGGCAGTTCTGTTAGCTATATACCTGCTGAAGACACAGACGTCCATCCCCGAGAACACTGGGACGGAACTCAATGGTAAAGTAAATGATTCCTATTTCTTATTTCTTTGTGTATTTTAGCTGCAACATATGAATCAAGATGCTATGACCAAAATAATTTGATTGACAGATGACCGTTGATATATGATTGGCCGAATTTAGATGTTCAAGTTGACGTATAACTAAGTGGCCTGCATTGAATAACAAAAAAAAAAAAAATAATAACAAAAAAAATAACACAGATACTAAGACAAGATTTTTTTTCAAATAGGAATTTTCTAACTTTTGGGGCAATATCGTATAAAGAATACATTTATATACAAGTTTAAGCCAGAGTAATTTGACATTTAAATATGGCCTCCCTACAACTTTAAGGTATAGAGGATGATCTTTTATCTCCAGGTGGATAATCAAAATTAGTGATCCTCCCAATTGGCAATCATTTTAGCGATCTACAGTATCGTTTTCTACGCATGCGCACTTTCAGGCATATATCTATGGTGAGCTATGGTTTCAGACAGTCATTTGAGCTCACCTTTCTCACCACGGTTCTTTGAGAATGGTGGAAGGTCGTAAGAGAAAAAGTTTTTGCTAAGTGTATGAGAAGAAAAGAAAGGCCTCAGAAGAGGCAGATATATCCCAGAATGCTTTGCACTGAGAGCTCTCCTTTCAAAGCATTATAGCAGGGGTGTCAAACTGGCTCCAGAAAGGGCCATGTGGCTGCAGGTTTTCTTTCCAACCAAGCAATAGCACACCAGTCTCCAGTCATCTCATCAAGTCACCATGCTCAGATTGGACTCACTTAATGAGATGACTGCAGTCTGGTGTGCTATTGCTTGGTTGGAAAGAAAACCTGCAGCCACACGGCCCTTTCTGGAACCAGTTTGACACCCGCGCATTATAGGATTCGCTGTCACAGCAGCCCACTCTCTCCATAGGCTGTCGCTACCCGACAGTGGCGACTAATAAAGTTGGTGCAGGCACTGTGCGTTGCAGGAGGAGCTATGTCACCAACGGTGAGCAAAAAGCAATGATCATCTGTCCAAATGGTCAGTTAACTGAGTTTTCTATAAAGTACACTATATAGTCCCCGTTCTATAGAGTGGTTGAGGGATTAAGGGGTTGCAGCTTGTATTCGGACACAGTAAGCTTGTATGAGCTATGAGAAGAGCAACTTCTAAACAGAGCTTGCACAAGGAGAAATGGGCTTGTGCACACTCTCGCACACATTTAATAGGCGTTCCCTCACGGAAGAGGGTACAGGGTTGTGCATGTTCATTTTCAAAGCAGAGAGGGCCCATCCCATAGGTCTGTCTGAGCAACAGCAGTAATATTGACTCATCTAATTAAATCAACTCTTGAATCAATTAAATCAACTTTTTTTTCTTAATGAAAGCATTTACAACACAACTCAAACAAAGATAGCCTCCTCAAAATAATCATACAGTTGATGTTACAGTTTATCTAAATATATGGATAATTAAAATATAATCCAACCATTTCGATCAACTTACTTAGATAGAAGGACAAAGGTTGGAGAGGAAAAACAAAAATCCTGTTTCTCTATCATATAATTTGCAGCACTGTTACCGAGTCAAATATATAATGCATACTTTCCTGCAGTTGGATGCATATTGTGTGTTCTGTTAACACTTTCTGTTGGGTCCTCATCACTAAACATTTTCTGTTACTAACACAGCAGCCAAACCCTAACAGTTCCATATCTCTCAGCTTACCTTCATGCTGTTGCAGCTTCCTCAGCTTCTCAGTGTTTTACTTGAACCCGCCAACCACCACCCCCAACAGTCTGTTTTTGAATGAACGGCAGCCTCCATTGCAGAATAGCAGGGTGTTATGACAGCAAGCTACTGTTAACTGTGTTTGGATTGGGAGGACATGGGAACACACACATACTGACATTTCCCGACACACACAAAAAGGCACAAGGACACTGACATCTTCATCTTCAGAACTGGCAATGAACATGAGAGAATTCACTCACACACACACACACACACACCCACACACACATATATGTGTTGCTTGCATCAGCCTCTCCAGATGGAGTTCATCCCAGCTCTGCTCAAAGCCATATTTTGACTGTTTACTCAGAATTCCTCCATATCTGGCAATTGTTAAGCCTGCTTGTCTCAGTGAATGCATTCAGAAACATGTCTGAAGTGGGAGTATGTATCTTTTGCATACACCAGTGAAGTAACATACAGCCTGTGTGCATCTGCATGTGCTCACTTTGAGTAAAGTGAGAAGGTTTTCACAAGTTCTAGCCATGGTTCTGTGAAGCCATGAGCTTGTGAACTTTTTGACCTGCCCAGGTGGATGCTGTACGCCAAAGTGCGTCCTGCCTCCTGAAGACATTTGTTTGTACACATGATGACTTACTCTTCACTGCAGCAGGATGTTTGGGACCTGTGCACGTGCAAGAGTGCATTTAACATGTTTTTGGCTCAATTGTTGGTGTTCATTTGCACCCGAAATCCAGTCTTAAGAGTTTTTAATGTGCGTACAAGAATCATGTGTAATTTAAATTATTCGTTTTTTTAATAGGAACAATATTTGTCTAAAATCAAATTACAAGTTTTTTTTTTTAAATGTAACTATTATTTCTTAAAGAACAGAAGAATACAATAGGTCAAATTATAAAAATGGAGAAAATGATAAAATGGATGACAAAGCAGTCTAACTTTGTCATTGTCTTCCCTTTCACCATATTCAGTTTCTCCCCATTTAGCACTGAACGCTTTGATACATGCTGAAGGAATGCAGCTAGAGTAATCACTGAGGGTGAGCACAAGGAGGAAGGAGAGAGCTGCGTTACTCTGATGAGTCGAGGAGGTGATGGAGTCGATTAAAGAGGCCACAGGGTGAGAAAAGATGGACATTTTAGAAGAAAGGAACGCAGGACAGAGAGTGAGAGCAGGAAAGAAAAGCAGAACGAAACTAACAGGGGGCCTCCCTGGCTGTTGTTACGATGTGTGCGATCATTTGGCTTGATTTGGATTAATGCTTTAATTGGGAAACACACACAGACTGTTACCATCTGTATCCCATAGTAGTGAAGCGGATGCCAAGACAAACCAGTGCTGCGTCACACTGACAGATTCCACCCTGATAATAAGAGAGCTGAAATAAAGGCTCTGTGTGAGAATGATAGGGCTGGAAGGACAAAATAGTTTGGGACTGGGTGGCTTTAGGTCATCAGAGCGGTACAGCCAACCCAGAGTTGACGTCACAGAGGCCTTGTTCACAGAGAAACCAAGTACGTGGAAGTTATGGAAATGCCTTTGATTGCAGAAAGATTTCTACTTTATCATGACAAATAAAGCATTGGTTTCTACCTGAAAATATGCAGAACGTATATCTCATATCTGTTATGACACCAAAACAAAACAGAGAACTCAAAGCCATCACTTAACTCGACTACTAAAGAGAAAAACACAGCAAAGGAAGTAGCTGCTTTCTTTTGAAAATCAAACGCACTTTCTTTTGTAAAATGTTATACGTGAGCAACAGCTGTATTGACTGTATTTACCTGAGCATAGCATGGTGGAGGCAGGATTATGCTGTTGGTTAGACTTGTTAAATCTGGTCAGTTTTGATGGGAAGACAAAGAGAACTAAATACGATTTAATCCCTGATGAAAGCTTGTTATAAGCAGCAAAAGACTTGAGGCACAATGTTCAACTTACAGCTTGACAACGAATATAAACATACAACCAGAGGTTTATATCAAACTAAGTTGTTTTATTTCAATAAACTATCCAATTAGACTGTTGTGGGATTGTGTTATAATGTCGGATTTTAGACCTCATCTGTACAAAATGAAATATACATGACTTCTTTTTTTCTCTCTTCCAAAGAAAGAGATTAAGACGAATAATTTTTATTCACTTAATTTTCTTAGTAGGAGTTATGACGATTTGTTTTGTTGACACTACGTGTATAATGACTGATTTCTGAGTTTAAAAAATGTAATTGTAAATCATATAAAAAAAAAGTTATTCAAGATCTGACTTAATTCCAGCTGGGAATTTGTAATGAGACCAGGAAATTGAAGGTCCCTGATGCTCTACAGCAAAATCGATGGAGTTTGAAAGGAAGAATGAGTAAACAAAAGAGTTTTTAGATGTGGCATATAACCCAGAAGACATAATGTTGAAGTTTCACAACTTTTTTTTTCTTACAGCTGCTGTCTACAAATTCAACCCATACTTCGGGAAATAGCAAAAGTTATAAAATCCATTAAACATTTTCCTTCCAGTAAAAAGTAAAACAATAATTGTTAACCATGGTGTTGGTCCATCTTAAAAACCCCTAATAAAAAAGAACAGCTTGAACATTTAAATTTCCTTCTGCTTCACTAACTTGCACAACAGTATGTTGGTCTGTCTCCTGAATTTCCACTTTGAAGTTTATAAGGTTGGATAAAAAAAATTGAGTAGACATGTCATTAAATTTAAAAATGTAAAACATTTAAGCACATTGAGGCTTTTTAAGGCTCCATTTCTCCAAACTTTTGACTATTCTGCACTTTGTTAATACATTTAGGAGTCAAATACAGAAGCAAACAGATTCTTAAAGACAATAATGAGAAAGTGGTTCATTGTGAATGGATGTATTTTTTACTGCAGTCCTTCAGCAGAACAATGTAAAGCTACACACCCTGTCTGTGTGATTCTGTGACCTGTGGGACCCCTGAGATCTGGCGTACCTCTGTTACTGTGACTGGGTCCCTACTAAAACACTCCACTGTTGACCCCCATTCATTTGGACCGACATTTCTTATCAAGTCTGCCAGTTTTGACTCTCACACACATACATATACCTCGTTTCACTCGCCAGCCCTCCTTGTAACCATTCTCCTTCCCTCAAAACCTTAAAGTCCTCTAAACATCCAATCCTAAACCACACACTGTGGGAAATCATGTTGACTCACTCCTGACTGACAGCTCAAAGGACAGACTCAGGAGTCAAAGCCTCAGTTTTAAGGCATAAAGCCTAAAAAGCTGATGTTGGGTGAATTATAACACAACAAAACCTTTATGCTATTTAAAAGCTGAAAGTCTTCTCTTTAGGTTTACAAAGAAAGTTCTTACAGAGCTGCCAGAAAGGCTTCTATAACTCTTTCTTTAGGACTAGTTTCACATGCAAGTCCTTCATTTTAATCATACAGGCCTGTAACATTCCCAAATTACTCTATCTAATAATCAATGAATGGAAAGAGCAAAAGCAAGCACACACTCAATTATCTACACATTACCCCACTGGTAATAACAGCACGGTGCAACAGGATTCCTTACATATGCATGGATTATCAAAGCAGACTGTCAGATAAACACAGTTGATATTTGGCTGCATAACACACAGAGTGACTACTTGAGCAACAACATGCTGTTTGCAGCAGAAAATAAAAACTGTAGCACCTTGCAGTGACATGAATAAGAATTGGAAGTAAAATAAATAAAAAAAACACACAAATGATAATTTCTTCATAGCAGAGTTAGAAATGTTTGGACTTTTTTATTCAGTATTATTCAATTGTTACACAATTTTATTTATGTGTTAACAATAAATTAGTGTCCCAGTTGAAGCATTTTAAAATTACTTTTTATGAACTCTAAAAATTAATCACATTCCACTGCCTAAAATAAGGGGAAAAAATATTTTGCAGATATGTAGCTTTTATGTGTGTTTTGTATGTATGTATATGGTAGAAAAATTAAAAAGGTAATTAATATTTTTGCTGTATGGTAAAAAAAAAACATTTAAGAATTGCATTCATAAACAAATAACAAGGAACTGTTGAGGCATAACATTTCTATCAGTAATCTGTAAAATATTAGTGGGATTTTTTTCTGTATTGAAGTGACCCTCATGGGGAAGAGACTACAGGGGTTTTAATAAAACTTAGCATTCATGTACTTCAACATTTTCCTGTATGCATCATTAATTCTAATCTAAGAAATATTATGATAAAGGAGTCTGGAACGCTCTGAGGGACGCCTGTCTTCATTGATTTAGGGTTTGTGAGCTTTCAACTCCGCAACGATTGGACAATAAGGATAGTGATCGAAAAGATATTTATGTCTTCTATTGTAAAGTTGTTTTTCATTGCAAAATAAAATCATCTACTTTAAAACTTTTGTCATACTATGAGCTGTTCAGTGTTACTATCTGAAAAGAACTTGATCATTCTGTCTTTAGTTGACAGGTTTGTGGAGAGAAAAGAAAAGACAGCAGGCCGTCCCTCTTTTTTAGTGTGAGCTTTTCCAGTCGTGGTTAGCCTTCATCATTCACCTGTACAATAACAAAAAAGATCAGAAAAAAAGTAGGATAAACAAGGGGTGGGCAAAATTACTGGTGCTAAAATATGGCAGAGAAAGGTGGTTTCTCTGTCCCTATTTACCAGCTAAAAATATCTCCACAACTATCCAAAGGCACCGCCATCCCACAGAGGTATACTTGCCAGCACATTTCATGTGAATCACCTTCTCTTAATTTGTGAAGTGTAATGAGCATCCTGAAACATCCAATTACAGATTTCCATCTAACGAAGTAAACAGCGCTTCAAACAGAGCTCCAAACAGAGTCCTCGATGAGAAGTTTTTTGTCAGGTAAAGCTGGATGTCTGTGAAGAGGCGGGGGTGGAAGGTGTTGACAGTGTTAGTGTTTTCCTTGATAGAGCAGCCCTGGTGTTTTCCCATATTTACGTCAGTACACACGCGTGTGTGTACAGGTCCATTGAGAGGTTTACATATGGAGGGTAATAGGATAACTGTGGCCTGAAGCAGCAGAGAAACAGGTGCTTATCTTGTCAGAGCTGTTGTGCTAAGCCAACCTTTGACCCTTGGTTAAGAGCCAATTGAGAAATTAAAACAAGAAATTTGCACGCTTTTAGACCCCCCCTGCCGCCTTCAGCTCTACTTCTCTTACATATGCACCTCAGGACAGCAAACTCTCTGCAAGTGGTAAAGGTCAGCAAAACAATGAATCATTTTACAGCTATTTTCCAGTATTCTTCATTGGTCCTTTGTAGCTGGTTACTAATGTGAAATGGGAAGTAAAAATGTATTTTAGAAAACGAAAACTGTGGGATTTGCAACAGCAGACATGATTTTGTCAGTTCTTCAATATGAAGGGAGAAAAAAACAGCAATCTGATGGGGGAGGGGGGTTAGATGGGGTGAAGCTCATTGCTGTGTGGGGTCTGACTCACGTGCATTCAGCAGTGAGGTCTGGCTAACTTGGTTGTTGTTTTCTTCAAGCAAAAGTCAAAAATATTGTCAAGGTTTTTATTTTGTTTTGCAGAGCCTGCCAAGCTACTTCTTGTATGTCTCCTTCAGTTACAGGAATATATGACAGATGACTGCCAGGCTGGGTGCAGTGATTTTATTAAGCTTTTACGAAATTTGTGTGGTACTGGCAGCTTTGGAGACTTCAGTGTTGGTATGACCTAAATTTAGCTGAATTTTACATAGTTTTTCAGTTTTCCCAGCTTCAACACAACAAGTTGGCTTCGCTGTATGGTAATATCTTTGTTATTTGGTGACTTTAGCATTAGACTGGTTTTTATCCATGTTTTTTATGCCGATTTTGAGGCATGGCATTAGTAAAGCTTGGTGGAAACAGAAACATTTGAATCAGCTTACTTAATTAAAAAAACAAAAAAACATTTTTATGCTGGCTTAAGGTGATTTTTGACTCTTTTTTTTTTTTTTATAAATGCACTTGTTAAATAAGTTCTGACATAGCGAAAATTTACCTGACTGATTTAGTGCTTCTGCTGTCTGTCCTGAATACAAGCATTAGAATCACATTTCTCGGCAGATATCTCCAGATGGCATGTGACATTGCCAATACTGCCTGTGAGATGATAAAGTAACTAAAACAAGTCACATTCCAACACATTTATTGAAAACTTGCTCCATTACTGATCTGAGGTCTGAGCTGGCTTAATACCCCTACTTCCTGTTTCTTACAGGGAGTAGAAAATCCTAATGATACACATAGAAGTTTTTGGCTCTAATATAAAGTTGTTACTAA
This sequence comes from Cyprinodon variegatus, assembly GCF_000732505.1. Classification (NCBI taxonomy): domain Eukaryota; kingdom Metazoa; phylum Chordata; class Actinopteri; order Cyprinodontiformes; family Cyprinodontidae; genus Cyprinodon; species Cyprinodon variegatus. The sequence continues at coordinate 563,173 of NW_015150458.1, read as the reverse complement.
TTTGAAAGGTTAGGAGGAATTAAACAGTTAAAAAAAGGGCTGCAACACCTGCAAGTGTAATAAAGCACGGACGTTATAAAAATATGCAACTTTTAATGTAATAATAATACTGTAACGCAAACGTAATACATTTTACACAAATGTAATAGTCACAACTTACTACAAAGGTAACAGGAGATTCCTGTAAAACATAGTAAATATTACATTTGCAGATATTTTTTATGTTTGAGGGGAACTAAATAACTTCCTGCAAATTATATGTAATGATGCAACAAAAAAAATTGTCGTGTTTGTTTCTTGATTGTTGTTTCCTGCTACATACCTTCTATGGTTGTATATTTTAAACTTAGAATATTCAGGAATAAAAAACTTTTTTATTCTAAATTATTTCATCGTTGAGAAGAATAAAGAAGAATAAAAAGAAATACGTCTTTAATCAACCAAAAATTAAGTATTTGTTATGGTTAAATATGAGAGAAGGGAAGAGAAGAGTAAAGGTTTTTATTTGCTAATGAAGGAATAAATTAATATATTTTTTATTTCCTTATCCTGTTTAAACTACTACATAATTTTATTCATTTGTATGGTGCTAAAGGAAAAATGTCCCAGCTGACCACAGTTAGATGTGCAATGTAAACGGGTCTCCAAACAAATGCACACTTTTCAGTTTGAAAACATTGCTAAACAAGGTCTAATGTTTTCCAATTTACCTGCAAAAATAAAGGATATATTGTTCTGTCAAATAATTCTTAGTGAAATACATTGACATTAAATTTGGACTTTCATCATTGCACAAGTGACAGTGAAAGATGTCTATTTGCTATAATTTTCATAATTGTCTTGCGAACAGCAAACACAAGACAGACGCACACAGGTGTACTGATGTATACTACTGTTTTAAGCATATAAACAAATATGCATAAACGAGCAGTGGGATAGCTTAAGGTAATCCTCAGCCACAGCGAAACAGACACACAGATTAATTATTCATACAAATAACTTCTAAAACATAAAGAGAAACCCAAGCTTAAGAAAACATGTGTTTTAGGATGCAGTCAATGTATATTAAAGAATATGCAGATTTAAAGAAATACACATCCTTGAAATGGAAATACATTCTGACCATTGTATTAATATCACCACATCAGGTAATACGGTGGTAAAATATCTTGTTTCAGCTGAGAGAAATTTTCCTAAAATCTCTGTGACACTAACAGGAAAGACTAACAAAAACACAGTTCAGCACTTCATATCATAAAGTGGTGATGAATAATATTGCAGGAAGTTGTGATTTCTAAGGAATTATAATTGTTGGTCTCTTCTTTAGGTTTATGTCCAAAATACCAAATCTGAAAGGGATGATAACCTTACAAATGCTTACAAACTTGGTAATCCTGCTAATAAGTCCATATTAGCACCTCTAAAAAAACTTCCCACTGAAAATAAATGCAGGTCTAAAGCTACATTTGTAATCAAGCAAAAACAGACATAATATAAAAAGAGAATGTGGAAAGGAAAATTCCCCAATTTACTTGCAAAAGACATGAGCTGTCTGACATAATGAAAATACATTTTACATAAACATTAACTAAATATACCTTCCTCTGTCAAACTTCCATGCTGGTTTTATAGGATGTGACCTTATAAGGAATTTTCATTTTTTCTCATTACTATAAAACATCCCAGTCTTGAGCCCTCCATAGAACAACCTGGGCTTTGTTACACTCAGCCTGTCTGTCTCCCCAATAATCTCCAAGCCATGGAAGGTGAAGAGCAGTGTGACTTGCTGCAGCCCGAGGGTTCAGGGCGGATCTGGGACGGCGGAAGATAATGAGCAGGGGGATAAAGTAGAGTTATGGAGGTCTTATCACCTTAAACCCCTGGGTATCACAGGCCTGACAGTGGTCACATGGACTTTAATCATTACAACTAAGATATAAATAATCTGTAAATCATCAAGGTACGACTTTTTATTAGGGGGGACTTAATATATCGAGCATCTTCAGAAAACAAAAGCTTTTAGCCTCTGCCGAAAAAATGTATTCTTTAAAAACAAAGGATGGTATGTTTTTTTTTGTTTTTTTTTTTGTTTAGCTGTGATTGATTTTAATCCTTGGTCCTGTCCGTGGTCTCTATAAACTGTGGGGGGGGTCAAGCAGGCAGACAGGGATGAGTGTCACTGGAAAAGGGAGGTATCTCCAGACCTCAGGCTGTGATTTGTTAAAGTGCATCAGACGGGAGTTGACCAGATTGTGAATAAATCACTGCAGTGGCACCAGTGACAAACCTTGATAATACCACTGTTATCAACATGGACATTTGTTTGTCTCTAATAAGACAAGAAAACAGTTAGACCACCTTTACTGGATCAATAAACATCCAACCAAGACACAGCTTTTGTGGTGTGTTATGTACTAAGTTATTTTTTTCTGTCTTAACCTTAAAAAAAAATCTAATTTAGCTACCTCCCTTAAATATGTGTAGAGTGCTACAGAGAGAGTCTAGCTTCCACCCAGCACAATCACAGTAGATAGGAAAATCAACAATGTTTAAACAGGGTATTTTAAATATGTTTTCTAGATTTAGTTGAGCAATGCTTCTGCTCGTAGGTTTTAATTAAGATTTTTGAACTTACGGGACCATTAAACCGTGTCACGCATGGATTTGCAATATGGAAGCTATTTGAAAACAAACATCCTGTACATATCTGTATCGGTGTTAATAGCATATTTGTAAATTAAAAATAAAAGTTGGAATGCTGCTTTTGTTGGCATAATGCTTTATAATGCATATTCTACTGTATATTGCATTGTATATTGCAATCCCAACTACAATTAACAAAAATTCAACAGCAGTTATTGTTTCAGCAATAGAAATATTTTGTTTTTAAACTATAACAATTTTTTTTTTACTGCAAATCAGTTTAGCTGTGTGTTTTTTTTATTTTTTTATTTTTTTTTTTGTAAGGCTACATTGCAGTAAAACAAGGGCTTCCAGGAAAGGTACGGGTGATGATATAAAAGTTAAATGTGAGTGTGATAATGACAGGGCCTATGGAATGAAATGTAAATGTTGAGCAAAGTGAAAATTTAAGCTCAAAGACAGACAATAGCAAACTTTAGACAGCAAACAAAAAAAAACAATCCCCATAATTTTATTGAAATCTATATTTATTTTAGTTTAGAACCACCAATAATATTTTGCTGGGTGTTATTCAAATATTAGTTGTCAGAATGAACAGACATGGTCTGAAAGAGTTAGGAGCTGATGCTACATGTTGCAGGTCTGCTACCATTCTCACTTCTCTAACACACACAACTATGCTCCTGCACACACACACACACACACACACACACACACACACACACACCACCCCAGATGGTTGAAGGTCATAGAAACACACTCTACTAATAACACCATTGCAGCCTGTGGCCTGATCATATAATACTGCCTCTATTTCAAATTTACTGAGTCAGTCACACAGTTAGAATTCCATGATCAGATATTACTTTGTACAGCAAAACTTCCATCGCATATGTAGGCAACCAACTTCTAATATGTATGTCTGGAATGCGGTAAGGAAACATGAAAGAAACACTCCTAACACATATTAACTACATCATGTATGATGAAGATGAACCTCAAATTGTTTCCTGTTATCTATACAACTGCAGAAGTGTTAAAAATTGGGAACCTCAAATTCATTTTTAATATTCAATTGCATGTTTTATATCATCTTGTAGTATTTTGTGAAAATGAATGTAAAGTTTCCGTGCCAAAGGAACGCTGTTTTGCACTGGAAAGATGAGTTTGCACAGCAGGGACAGGCAGGTCAGTGTAACCTGCAGGAGTATCATGCATGATCCCAGCCAGGATGAGTCAATGAGGGATTGCCTTACCATTAGCATTCTCACTGCAGGCCAACCACAGACGCAGCAGCTGATGAAAAGATTGATTGGAGAAGGTTAAAAAGCCATTTGATACTGCTGAGTTTGATTTAATGACCCGCTTTTAGGATTAAAAGAAAATCAGCAGCAGTGGGCCAGCCAACAGAGGGGATGACAAGGAACAGAGCTGTTCATGGCTAATCATTGTTATCCTACTTGTTAGGTGATAAACCTTAAAACTATCATATTTTTTCCAACATGTCCACCTGGTTATTAGGGACAAACATCAGGTATTCATCAGTTTTCAAAAGCAAAGCAGGCAAAAAAATAGATAAAAACACAGAAGGCCTCCAACTCTCTCCTCGAGTCAGTATGTATCCCATTATGATTGTACTGTGCGGACAGAGGTGCTCTGCCTGCTCACCACAGCTTTATTTATTTTACTGTCTTTCATCTGCAAACCACCGCCAATCTGCATCAGAAGGAAATCTACTCTGTGTATCCCATAGGTGTCATTTAGGATTGATTCCCTGGAATTAGCAGATGTCGAAGTAGAACCATGTGGCAGTCGGTGGGCCTGTCCTCCCCACACCTGTGATAAGACTGTTTGGATTCAGTGAAACATCACATGAGCACCTCTGAATCCTCCACATTATGGGTTAGTTCTGAGGGTTTAAAACAGCCATTGTCTGCTCAGCATTAACAGTGAACTACAAAATGTACTTCTTTCTGATCTATTCTACTTGATACAACATGCTAAATTATTCAATTTAGCAAAAATAACTCCTAAGAGCAGTGTTTCCATGAAGTAATAAAGAAAAGTGCACATTTCTAAAGCTTGTGTCTGTCAACCAAAGAATCCCTATTAACAATTTTTATGTGATTAAAAAGTAAATAAATGTATCTAGAAGTTGGCTTAATAGTTTAATAAATTACAATATGCAAAGTTAAACTGTTATCTGAGGCATCATTAGTTAAAATCTGATATACAGTTGTTTTTTTGTTTTTTTTGCTTTATTACCTGCTTTTATCATGTTTTTTTCTTTGCTTGCTTTAATTTTCTTTCTATTTATTGTTTAATTCATGTGAAGCACTTCAAACTGCCTTTGTACAGAACTGTGCGATAAAAATAAACTTTCCTTTCCTTGCATTCTGGGGAGGCTATTGTCAGATTAAAGGAAACATTTCGAAGGTGACCTTTAAGCAAAAATTCAGCAAATGTTTCAGTATAAAAAAAAATTAATTTCTTTAAATTATAATTTTTGTTTTCTTATCTTATATTCTAATCTTAAATGTGATGTTTTCATTAGCTCTAAGAGGAAAATTATTATATTAAAGACAAATAAAGGCTTAAAAACTCTGCAAAAAAATCTATATAATGTTTTTCCCTTTTTGAATTGAGTTAAATTCACATTTTTCCCTATTGTAATCGTTTTAATTGACCTGTATTATTTTGCAACGCATGGTTGATGTTATTTATCATGTATCACTTAGCTGCAGGATCCATTTATTTAGATTAGTGGAGAGTATGAGGGCTACAAATCATGTTAAAAAAGTGAAATAATATAAGCTAAGGAAATAACAGGACCACCAGCAGCTTCCTCTTTGCTAAGTTTGTTTCTGACAGTGTTTGTATTTGCTGTAGATCCCACCACGGAAACACAGAGAAGTAATCAGAAGGTTTTTAAGTGGTTCTTGAATTTGGCAGACAGTACGACTCTGAAGCTAAATTTAAATGGAGCAGAGTGCTTTCGCACGTAAAACACTGAATAGAGATAAAATGCTGAATTTCTTTTAGTTTATGATTTTTCTATTTTCCCTGTCAGTGTTTTTAATATGATGTACAATTAAGGACAACACCAAAATCTAGAAGTTTATTAGTTAATGTTTATTGTGAACATATGCAAAACAGTTTTCTTCTTTATCATGTAATTACAATACTATGAGAGAAATAATATCCCGTAGAAAGTTTGCACTGTAAAAAAGTCAAGAAATTGCATTACAGAAATGTGCGGTATAAGAATGATTAAAGAAAAAAACATAAAAAAAATATGATCAATTGCTTTAACAACGCACTCAAGGTGTTTAAAGACATGTTGAATTTTTGAAATTCAGTCAAATAGTAACAACCTTTATTTCATTTTTTTTTACAAATAAAACAAGACTTTGAGGAAGCAGCTTTTGCTGTAGTTACCGCTGATTTTTAACTTGTTCTCCTTTAGATTTCTTCTACTGGAGACAGATTTTCTTTTTTTCTTTTTTTGTCTTTTGTTTTTTTTTTATCAAAATAGTTCAAACTCAGACATTTTTGGATTGAGAGCAGCTGTGACCTCTCAAAAAGATTGCTACCAAATTTTATTCATTAAAAAACCCTAAATAAAAACCATCCCTTCAGCTGTGTGTTTATGATTGTTTTCCTGCTGGAAGGCATAACTAAATAAAACAGTTTCAGGGCTATTTTAGCTTCTAGCAGGTTTTCTTCAAAGATGATTCTGTATTTATTTCCATCTCCCATAGCATGACATGGCCCCCACAGTATTTTATAACCAGTAAGAATTGTTCAGGCAGCTTATTTTCTTCTACACTTTCCTCCTTTGCATGTAGGCCAAAAAGTTTATTTTCTTTAACATTTACCCCAAGGACAGTCTGCGTTAATTAATTTCTTTGTCCCCTAATAATTCAACAATATTTCCATGGACCTTTTGGTTGATTCTCTGTCTGCTGTGCTGTTTGGTCTTCATAAAGCTGTTTGTTTACCTATGTTCAGTAGGAAACTAAGTGGCCGAGGATTCGTTCTGAGATTCATTTATATACAAATAGAAAACATTTACAATTTCTGTGTTTCTGTTCTGTTCTATTTTTTTGATATGCACTAAATTTTATTTGGTGACCAAAATAGTTAAAGGGGTTTAATGTAAATAAATGCCAGATATCCATGTTTTTATTTGTGACAAACTTTTTAAAACACATATTATTTCCAGGCTCAGTGTTGATATGTCACAAAAAATTGTTACAAAAGACATTACTGTTTCTGTTTGTTTAAGCAGGTAATATTACATTGCGAGGTGCAGTATATAGATTGTAAATACTGTTTGCTTTCTCATCAAGAGTCAACCATATTCACCCGCTTCCGCTGTCTTGTACAGTAGTTTCTGCAGTCAACAGCTGCTAATTGCTAAAGTGGCTTCAAAAGGAGGTCTAAACACACCTATCTTCAGATAAAACTCTCTCACTAATAAGAACTTTGCCTCATGTTTTTTTTTTAAATCACTGTATATCACTACAGGTTTTGATTTTGTTATCTAAAGTTCTTTTTTTATGGGTGATCCATCAGTTAAGTTTAAAAGAGAGGTTGAAAAGTAAAGGAAAAGCAGGACAGAGTTGCTCAGTTGAACAGCAAACATCTGCCAACTGACTGATTACATACTGACCCAAACTGCCCAAGGCGAAGGCTCAAACTGCAGCTTTTAAAAGCGCTGTTTCAGCCTAATACATGGCCCATTACCAAATGGCCATTCATCATATGAACCCCATGTCTAAAGCTGCCAGTGTGTCAGAAAGTACAGTGCCACAGTGCTTTCTGTCTCCGTTCAGGACACACTTACAGCCCATCCACTTTGCCATGACTGTGTTTACCTCAGGGATACACAAATACAGCCTGCCGCTGGCTCTATTAACAAAGCGAGAGTGGATCTCTGCTGGTCTACAGACATGGGCTCATTAACTACTCTGTGTTAAATGGAGGATTTTCTGTTTGTACATAAACAATCCCCTTATAGTACTATGCTGCACTCTGTACTACAGTAAATGTCCCAGACAGTGCAAAAAGGCAACAATATAGTCATTTAAAAAAAGACACATCTATATTTAAAAAAAGAAAATGAGAAAACTAAACCTGTTCGGCAAACCTTTAATTAGCGCAAAGTTGGAATTAAGGACCTTCAGGCTTGGCTGCGGTGAGCCTGATTTTTTAATAATATGGTGATTAAACACAACAATCAATCAAGGTTTCTGACAGCACTTACAATTCAGGAGAGATTGGCCAAAATAAGAGCGGTTTAACTCTCTCATTTGGGCGGTGTGTATGCTGCTGTGTAAAAGGACACCGACTGAAGTCTTTGGAGAAGTGACTTGCGCTAGAGTGATGATGGAAAGAATAAAAAGCATCACTTTAATTTTACAAGATACAACAGCGCTAACTGCAGCCGCATCTTGAAAACAACAGCTGTGCAATCCGAGCTGAAAAGTCACTCAGCCTTCGGGACAACAATGACGCTTGATGTTTGAAAAAGCAGAGGGAGCCACAGTAAACACCCCTTACAGGACAAGGAATATGCAGCTCTTCAGGGGAACAAAATAATAAGTGTCAACATCAGTTTACAGAGCCATCAAACACACATTATGATTGTGAAATTATATCACATTATATCACTCTATTTATAATTAAGGGAAGCCAAATACACTGATTTATCAAGTCAAACATAACATATTAGGATGATAGTTAGGATAGGTCAACTGATTACGTTGGTTTGTGCATTTTTTTTTTTTTTCACATCTCAATCAAAGCTATCATTTAGAGAAATGAACACAGTAATTGGATATTTTTAGAAATCTTACTGAGATTTGGATTTACCTCCAAAAGGAGAAATATCGATTTTCAAGAACTTTCAGCCGAGAAACACAGCAGTGTTCACTGGCCTCTCGTTTTCATGATTCAAATGTATTCATTAGAGATATATACAATAATTGTGCAAGCAAATCAGGGAGCACTCATCACTAATGCATGTTGGATTAAGATATTTAAGACTCATATTTTTTAATTTTACCCAAAGAATAATTTGTACATTAGAAGAATAGATGGTTACAGTGTGTTTCAAAAGTATTTCCATAGTAACCTCACACCAAGTTTTGCTATTTTTATATCAATTTCTCTAATATCTTGAAATAAAATCCAGTGCAAATACTCATATTCAGAAGTCAACCAATGCAAAGTAGACTTCACTTGTGGATAAATTATTTTCTTTCTAAATATAACAGTTTTCACCTGGAAGAACAAAGGTGGAGATGTTTGAAGTTGGTAAGACTCTCAGAGCTGGTCAGTCCATGGTCAGTCCATAATATAGATTGTAAATAACATGGCAGCAGACCTACAAGACAGGGTGAGGAACCTAAACTGAGAGGCATGGGGAGAGGAAAATGAATTAGAGCAGCAGCCAATAGGCCAATGGTGACACTGGAAGAGCTACAGAGATCCACAGCTGAATGCTGGTGAAGGTTCTCAGTCATCCAGGTCATAGTCATTCCAAAAAACTTAAAAAAGTTATAAAAATACAATGGACTTTGTTTTCCAAGTTTCAAGACCTTTCACTTCCCATCCAGGAAGCTTTTCCAATTCAAAATGTCTGGATTAGTGTTGAGTTTGAAGCATGCATGTTTTCTAAGCCAAAACAAGGCTTTGTTGGGCTACTCTATAAAGCTTGAAACTCAACACTAATCCAGACATTTTGAATCGAAAAAGCTTCCTGGATGGGAAGCAAAACATCTTCAAACTTGAAAGACAAAGTCAAGTGGTTTGTTTTTCTAAACTTTTTCTACTTTTTTTGGAATGATTAATAGCTCAAGTATCGCAACCTTTTGTAATTAATTAATTAAGTAATTGCATTGCACTCCACAAATATGGCCCTTACAGATTAGCAAGAATGAAGCTTTTACTGAAAGAAAGCCAGAAAAGGTCCCATCTTGCAGCTTTACAAAGGAAAGCACATAATACATGCAGCTCTCATTACATTAGGCTGAGGTAAAACTTTACATTGATTCTATGTCTGGAGTAAAACTAACACTGCACCTTAAACTCGCCATCCCCTTTGTGAAAAACAAAGGAAGAAGTATGATGCTTTGACTAGTACTTTTCAGCTCTCAAACCGGAGAAAGGTACTTTTTTTTTCAGATTTGATGGAAAGATGGAGCACACACAGGGCAATATTGTAAGAAAATCTGTCAGAGGCTGCCAAAGACCTTAAAATAGGATGGAGGTTTATTTTCCAGCAAAACAATGACTCCAAACCAACAGCCAGAGATACAATGTAAGGATTTAGATCAAAGCATATTCATACGTTAGATTGGCCAAGTCAAATTCCAAACTTGAACCCGAATGAGAGTTTGTGGCAAGACAAAGTTCTTTATCCATTCTGACAATGCTTCAGCAATTTTTGCATGAAAGTTATTCTTAAGTAGATGTTTGTAACTGTGAAGCAGACACCCCTACCCGTGCAGCTATTTCATGCTTTGCTGCTTGCAGTTGCTGTTTTCCTCGTCTTCATCTTCTGCTGCTTTCTGTTGGCTAATCATTCGCTCAGCAGAGGTGATGTGAAATAAATAACGTCTCTGAGAGGTAAATCACAGCAGCTCCTCTCTCTCACCTCGCCTCTTTTAGCAGACCGTGGCTGATTTCCTTCCTTGCGTGACTTCGAAGCGTAAACACACGGCCAGAGTGACTCATCACTATTTCTCACTTCCATGGCCTGATATAAACACATAGAAGGGTCAGGGGTCATTTTGGGGTGGCGTGTGGGTGGCTGGAGAGGGGTGGGTGGGGTTGCAGCCCTTCTCCCCATGAGGCTTCTTCCATTCTCCGAAGAATTCATGGCTTCCTGTGGCCAAAGCCGCATGCCTACCCACTCGAGCCTGGAGGAAGGAGAAAGAGAAACAGTTGGAAACAGGCAGGGAGAAGGACAGGCGATTTGGGTGATAGATTACCTTCTCTACCATACTGCTCTTCAGTAAAATGGAAAGAATGCAGTAGAGATGAGCCTGTGTCTCTTCCTTTACTGACAGGGACAAGAAAAGAGTGATAGCTGGAGGCAAGATGGAGCGGATAAGGCTGGGTCTGGCTGTGTGGTGTAAATGAACTTCACCGTGAAGCTGATAAATAAGTCATGAAAAGATAGTTTACACGAGTTTGCCAACTTATTCCGTGGACCAGTTGGCACTTAGAGAGCACTGATCATCACTTTGGCCTCTTTAACCCAGCATTATTGCAGGGAAGTTTGGGTGAATCGGAGGGATAGCCACTTCCTTTCAGGCCCCCAGTCTGAAGACGGGCCAAACGGAGTCCGGCATCAATCACTTTGCACTCCGCAGCTTTCTCAGTACCATTGTTATAGAGCAGACCAACGGAAAGAGGCCGGTAGCAGGTGAAAATAAAATAGCCCTACGACAATTATAGGGTAAGATTTCTCTCTCAGCATCGTTAACGTTTACACAAGCCAGAGGGAGCAGAGCCTGTCCACTAACACGCATACAAATATTTAGTCAACAACATTCTCCCACTGGCACTGACACATGAACACATGCGGCTACAGGCAGACATAAAACTGGCTGCTGACATATAAATGTATGTGTGCAAAGAAAAGTAGACAGATTTGTTCTAATATCTGCTAATGGCTCAATTACACTAAGACAAAAGGGATATTAGAAAAACTAATGTGACTCAAATTAAGTTTATTGCTTTTAAGCCTGAAGTATAGTTTAAAGATTGGCTTGCGTCTAACAGGTGTATATATATATATATG
>NW_015150458.1:547489-551310 GCF_000732505.1 Cyprinodon variegatus | reverse complement strand
TCTATCTATCTATCTATCTATCTATCTATCTATCTATCTATCTATCTATCTATCTATCTATCTATCTATCTATCTATCTATCTATCTATCTATCTACCTGCACGACTCATCCCTGTTTGTTTCCTGGGTTTACTGCCTGGATTTACTGCAGGGTTTTTTTTTCACATGATGCTACACATGTGATGCTTTGCTCAGGAAATGCATTCTGCCATTTTCCCACCCTGATGTTCCACAGCCATTAAACAAATGAATGCCTTTACCCCCCAAAAGCATTCCTGGCTGATTTTAACCACTGCTTTGACTATGAGCTTCCAAAGAAAATGGGGATATGCCCCAGGTTCGAACTGGCAGGGCGCTGAGTATCAAGTTGTAAGCTACCAAGGCTGTTTATGCCAGAACAGAGGAGTTTGAGCTCCACAATAGGCAATTATGCCCACTCATCCCCCTTCCCTCCTTCATTCATTTTGTGGTCTCTCTGTAGGTGGATTTGGTTGTGTGCAGATTAAAAATAGTCAGCTCATTCCAGACAAAAACTGTGAGGGACATGGAACACACATTGCACCAATGATTTCTCCCATTGGGGTGTACTGTTTGGGAATTCTTAATTGCTTTTTCCGAAGCAGTGTGCCACAGGAAAATCCCCCTTCATAGGAGAGCAGAAAAGGGTTGGTGGGCTGCGCGTAAACACCATAGATGCTATGTAAACATCTACGTATAAACCCATGTTGCCCCATATGCACCCATCAAACTACCATCAAGGCAGTATCAAAGGAGCTAACCTGCAGCAGAGCCAGTTGTGGCCTGTGTCTGCCCTCCCTGTCTCTTTTGTGTTCTCTGCTGTGGTTTCTGCTTCAGCTCTCATTATTGATGTCTCTCCCTACGTTAGACAGGCCATGATGGACCAGCTCTGGGAGGTGTGCGCGGGTCTGCAGGGCGGGGCCCCAAGCAGGCTCCTACTCACTGTGAGGCCAAGGCGTTGCAGAGAGGCCAACTTAGGCGAAACAGCTAGAAATCTAAAGAAATAGTGTTTTATTTCCTCTTTATTTACATATCTCAGTGGGATAGAATATGCAATCGTATGTTGTATTTAGTTGCATGTAAAATCAACAATGCTCTTTAACTAAGTGTTAATATTTCTATATTTGGAAAGAACATTTAAACATGGAATAAAAGTGATTAATTAAGTTAATTCAAACCCCCTAAATCATAGCTGTTAAAATATCAAACTTTCTAATGAAATAAAGTTGTTTTTTTTTAAACCAAGACAACCAATAATTTGCATCCACAAACCTCATCAATTAAACTGACGTGTAGACCACACACAAACTGCAAGCAAACCTATAGCTTTGGTCAAAATGATCTCAGTAACCTTGGAATTGAAAAAAAAAGAGAGATCACAAGTTTTATTCTTAGAACAGTCTGATATTTTGTTGATATCTTATAGTTTATCAAATTAAATCTGAAAAAGATCTATTCAATTGTCAAAATTCATACAATAAAAAAACACAAATCCAAATTGAACTAATCCATTTTAAAATTACAAATATATAGTCAAACAAACACTTTGTGCTACTTCTTTCTCTCAGATATTAAATTATAGTTTCTAGAACACCTATTTTCTGCCCATCGTCATATCTTTTTTAACCAAAAAGTGCAAGCTAGGCCAGTGAAGAGGTATAACAGTGAAACATTATGAATCCTTTCCTGTGCAAGTGTTAACCGCATCTGGATGGTTTGGAGTTTGTAAAAACTCTGGACCTGCCAAACCCTCCTCTCTGCGGCCTTGGCGTTCATAGATGTGGTAGTGTGTGTAGTGCTGCAACTAGAACACACTGTCTCTAAATAACACGCAAATTTATGAGTTAGATATTCTTCTTTTTTCAAACAAATAACTGTTTCCATAAATATAATATTAAATATCTATTTATGACATACTGGAGAATCTGCAAAATATCAGTGATCAAAAGGTTTGGAGTTCTCATATGTTCATTTGTGAAAATTACTGAGATTTCAGCGTATTGTCTGACTCTGGTTTGATTCCCCAAGTTTTAAAATTACATTGATTTATTAATAAGTTTAATGTTAAATTTGATTTTTGTCAAGGTAAAAATTGTACATGATACATGATACAGCTTTTTAACCTCAGTCCTAATTGTTGCAAATGTTACTTGCAGCTGTAAAGGTGTGCAGCATCAGGCCAAAGACCTGAACCTCTGCCAACCATTTCACAAGCAATAATTTCTTAAAATCATATCTTTATTCGCTTCTATTTTATTAATTGTTTTATTAATTTTGAATTTTAGTTTAATTTTTTTCTATAATTTAATACTGACACTTTATTATTACTTATTTGTCTATTTCAAGTGGTTTATTTTAGTGTCTCCTTGTATTCTTTGCCATTTACTAATTTCCATATTTTCTTTTCCATCTGTTTAGGTTTATTTTTAGATCATTAGTCCTTCTTTTATCTCGTGTTGCTCTCGTTTTGAATGGTAGTGCTATATAAAGAATGATTAATCTAGGGTATTTTTATACTTCCAATAAATTGTTTCTTCAATATTTTATTATTATGCATATGATATGCTGCTGTTAATATAAAGCGAACCGTTAGCAAATCATTATTTTGACTTGTTATAATTTAAAACGTAATTTTGACCATGGAATATAAAGTCAAAACGAAATGTTTTTTGTTTTTTACTTTTATGTACATCTTACAAAATAGGCTACTTCATAAAAAAGCAGCGTTGAATTGAGTTTTTGTGAATAAGCGACGGATTTATTAAATGCACTAATTGCAGAGCAATGAATAGGTCATCCTTTTTAACAAGTCCGGTAGAGCAGTCTAGTGTGTCCACAGATTGGATCTAAAAGATCCTGCAGACATTTTCTAGACTTATATTTGGAATTCTGACCGCAGTTTCCAGGTGCGTCTTTGCGTCTTCTCCTGAAAACCAACATCTATGGAAAAGTGCATAACGAAAACGCGTTGTCACATGATGGGGACTGCGGCACAAATCAAACCCCGCTTTAAATTCACGCAGAGATCCACCGCGCGCAATCAGAGGTCTGCGCGCAGCCCAGTTCCTTCCCGATCACATAAACAGCACTTCAACGAAAATATACACGGCCACCTACTGAGCGCAGGGAAAGTGATGGTAGGGGGGAGGGGGGGCGTTGACTTTACACTGTTTTCAATTAAAATGACAATGCTGACTTTGCTGCAGAGGGCAACAGATCAGAACAACAAATTACGCTTCATCAAAAAATCCGTTTTTATTGAATTCGATTGAATATTTACACTCCTATAAATTAATATTGAGCACTTTGACATTTGTTTGAATAAACTAACTCCTCTGTTTAAGAATTAAGTTTTGCGCAAAACACAACCTGTTCAATTCTGTCTGTTATCATCGATATTCTACACAAAAAATAAAAAAATAAAACCAATTTTGGCATTTACCTGTACTTTAACACAATTATTTTATGTCCTGTCCTGCTAACATGAAACGATTTTGTTAAAGTGAAGTAAATATGATTGAGTAAATACCAAAAACGGTAACATTATTTTTTTCAGCGTACATCTTTACTGTTTCTTCAAAATTTAGAAAGGACGTTAAAAAAATTAATCCAGTACGGTAACTGCAACAGGTTTCAAACCATGAAAAGGCATTCTGAAGAAAATGCAATCTTTTTAATATTGGTTAATAATCGCATAATTTGCAGTATATAAAGTCAATATATCAAATCAAAATATATATTTAAATATCCAGATTTATGATCCCCCAAAATAATTCTATGTTTTTAGAATCAATGTTTTTTTT
>NW_015150458.1:539987-546848 GCF_000732505.1 Cyprinodon variegatus | reverse complement strand
TATCTATATCTAGACACAGGAAAAAGATAAAAACTTTACGACTTTGCTACATTAGGGGATTCATTGTATTTTTTAATCATGAAAGCTACATTTCTTATTTATACACGAAATTATACAAAATTTAATATATATACGAAATTTTGTTAACATGATTAAAAAATACAATACATTCAAAATATATAGATGTAGAAAATTCTTAAAGTTTTTATCTTTTTCCTTTCTTCTTTCAGAATAATTGTTTTTTTAAATACAGTATGATGCTTGAAGTGTACAGTGGGGCAGGAGACAACAAAGTTGGATGTCATTGTCCACCTGAACCCCTCCATACCACCCAGCAGCCCTCAATATTGCTGCAGATCTTTTATGTGCATAAATGTTCTGGACTGTTTGTGGGAAAAAGGGAAAAAGGTACTAACTATAAAGAATGGAAAAAGATTACATTTCAATAATAGAAAATTGTCCTAAATCATAAGTTAATATAATGTGTTTTTTTTTTTTTAGGTAAAGTGTAGACTATGTTTAATAATTTAGGGCCCTGAGATGCTCGCTCGCTGGTGTACCTGAAATAAAGTGAATGTGCATTCCAGAGGGTGCAGCGCTGTCAAATATTTCATGTTGGGACGTCATGGAAAACAGCAGGACATCGTCTGTGACAGAGCAACAAGGAAGCTCTGACCTTGGCTCTCAAGCCTTTGCATGAAGTGATGACATTGTTCTGTTCACCCACTATCTCATGGCTGAGTTTTCCTTATTGATCATAGTGGCTAAAACTAATCTTCATAACTGACCATATCACTAGAGCAAGGTAAAGGGAGGGTATCTGAGAGCAACAAATTCCTATCAACACTGATTCACACTTTCATGTCAGTGAATCTCACAGAGCCAGCCTGATGTACAAGCAGGCTCTGCAGCTGGAGTCCAGAGGAAACATCTATAAATTAATTGAGCTATTTTAATTTCTGTTTTATTGCAAAGAAAAAAAATGCATTTATCAAGCTGGTTGTTTTTTGTTTTGTTTTGTTTTTCAAATGAAACTTTTTAGTACAGAGCTAGTTTTTTACAAATCAGCTGGATTGGCTGAAACTTAAACTTAAAGCTTGAGCCCTTTTAATGATATTTTAGAATGTGAATAATTTCTAGCACAATATTTTGCCTAAAGATATGTTTGCACTATGGATTTTCCATTTATATGTTGGGATATAATAGAGTGAACATATATTAGAACTAACATTGCACTCTGACAGCCTTTTCTAATGAGACTTCTGATCAGATAGATGTGTGATTGGATTCTGTGATATTGATGTTGTTTTTTGTGCGGAAATGTGGTAAATACAGCTATCTTTAAAATGTTGATTCCTTTAACATACATTATGCTTAACACTCCAAACATATGTAATTGGCATAGATAAATAATTTTTATTGCTCTCTCTATAAAAAAAAAACAATATAATGTATCTCCTCTCAAATAAATAGCTCTTCATCTGTGTTTACCTTTGCTTCTTTGGAAGCTGCAAGATTTGCAGCTTCAAAAAGCATCAAGCATTTAAACACCACACCAAAGTATTGCTTGATGTCACTATTTTAATTAAAAAACAATGTAAAAGTAAATGGTTGTAATATGCATGGAATATTATGAAAATGAATGAACCTGAACGTAAACTTGTTAAAATTAGTACTTAATCCTAAGTGTAACTTTTTACAGAAAAGATTTGCAATGTTGCTTATTTGTGTATCAATAAAAAATGGTTTGAGTCAACTTAATTCATTCATGATTTAGTCAAAAAAAAAAAAAAAAAAAAGCTGTAGGGTGTAAGCTGCAGATATGAACAAGCACAATACAAGAGCCTCAACTTAAATCCTAAATTAGGGTTTTATAAAAAAAAAAATCTTGGGCCGCCTCTGGAAACTGGCCTTGGATGCATGAGCGAAAAACAAATGTGCATTCTCCTTTTGGAGTAATATGACATGAGGCGACTGAGCGTGAGAGAGGGGAAAAGCCTTAATGGAATGAAGTCATCAGCGGTAATTAAATGCAGTGGGCAGAGGGGAGCACGGGCGCGCGCCTGACTGGCTCTGGTGCGCGCTGGGTGGTCTGCTTCACTTATAAATATGCGGCTTTCTGTGCAAGTGAGCGGCCGAGTAGAGAGCAGAATCAGTGACATTAGTGATGCATTTATCTGTGACTTGAAATTTTTGTACAACAGAAAATGTTTGTTACTTTGTTAGGGCGAAAACATGCCAGTCATACACATCCTGATCAAGTCAGAAATCAATTAAACATAATGTAGATGTGCAGAGAACGACGCTTTACGCACAAGGAGAGGAGCAAAGCAAAGGTTCTCCTGTGTTGTGCTTTTTTTTATTCGCACTTTATACTAAATGTGTATTTTTATCAAAAATGAGAAATCGAAAATATTTTAATGGAAAGGTTTGACTGAACTCGCGGATTTTGAAGAAACTGAAGGCTGCAAGCCAACCGAGATCCCCTGGGAACAATAAGCAACTCAATGTCAACAGTTATAGGCTATATGGACTGATCTCGCTCCCAGCAGGAAAAACGCATCAATGCCAGAGTTCTTTATAAAATATTATTAAATAACCCTAAAAAAAAAAACGAAATTGATTGAATTCAAATCCAGTCAAAGTTCATAGAGCTTCATGTATTTTAAATTCACTGTGTTGAATTGTTTTTTATTGTCCCATAAGCAGAACCAAGCTCCCCCTGCAGTGACACCTCTATAAAGTGATATTCATGAGGCTGTTAGGTCCTTACCTTGGATCCTGGATCATTCCGTGGTTCTCTCCCTGTTGGAGTCGATCTCAAGTCCTCCGTCCGAGTCTGTGCTCTCCCAACTCGGCTGTGTCTCCACCTCACTCCTCCCGCGTCCCTGCGTAAATATTATGACTGCATTGCACAAACAATATACATTTGTAAAAGAAGAGAGGGGGGAAAAGTCCAACGTGTAGCCTGTCGGGGGACGATGCGCATTTAGTGGCCCTTTTCCACCGGTTGTGAGTTTTACATGATCTAAAAAGGCTTTGGCTTGATTTTTTTATTTAAAGAATGCCAGGGAAAATGTTTACATTTAGCTGTATAAACATCCTGCTCTAGTTCCTGGTTATCTTTTACAAAAATCGGGAGGCTGGTTTTCAATGTGAGCATGTTGTCCAGTAGATGTTTTTTTTTTTTTTATATATATATTATTGTTATAGGCTATTTTTTAAATTATAAATATGAGACATGTCCTTCTTGCAGCCGCATCAAGGAGGCGCACTAAAAAACAGCTTAAAAATGAAAAGTAAGACACATTTTTAGAAATAAAAAGCTTGTTTTTTTTTTATAAAAATAAAAAACAAAACAAAAAACATCGACTGAGGGGGGAAAAGGCAAAATATAAATCTGCAGCTGAAGACAAAAGTATGTTTTTTGTTGTTTTTAGTTTATTATAAGTGTGATAAATTACTTTTTTCTTTTTCTAGATGGACAAAAATTCATGTGTGAGATATTAAAGCATCTCAGAGAAAAAGCGAGTGAATGCACCCAGATGTGCATGCTTGCAGCCCACCACTGGAGTAGGAGGGGACTGGGCGGGCCCCCGACATTAGGATGACAAGCCCTACAGCCTCCAATTCGCCGATGGCAACAGATAAGTAAAAAGTGAGCTCCGCGGACGCACGACAACACAGCAACTGAAGTGGAAAGCTGCTCCTGTTCTGCTCAGTGCCTCCTTTTAGGACGTCGCCTTTTTCAAAGCGCTTCGGCCTCAGACACCAAACGGGACACAAGCAAAACCAACAAGGCAGATTCTAACAGAAAATCGCCTCCTTCTGGTTTTCCGCCTCCTTTTTTCCTCTCTTCTCTTTATGCCAGGGAAGTGCTCTCAGTTGTTTTTGTAATCATAGGTGGATTTTTTTTCTCCTTTCTTTATAATATCGACTGAATCCAGACAAACTAATGACGGCAGAGGTTCAGCAGCCCCCAGCGCAGCCTCCTGCCCAGAGCAGCCCGATGTCCGCGCAGGAGAAACCTCACGGACAGACGGTGGTGATGGAAACCGGCTCATCCACCACCAAAACTAAGAAGACGAACGCAGGGATCCGGAGACCGGAGAAGCCCCCATACTCATACATAGCTCTGATAGTCATGGCCATTCAGAGCTCTCCAACCAAGCGGCTCACGCTCAGTGAAATTTACCAGTTCCTCCAGAGCCGCTTCCCGTTCTTCAGAGGCTCCTACCAGGGATGGAAGAACTCCGTGCGTCATAACTTATCTCTAAACGAGTGCTTCATTAAGCTTCCTAAGGGCCTCGGTCGGCCTGGGAAGGGCCACTATTGGACTATCGACCCGGCCAGCGAATTCATGTTCGAGGAGGGCTCCTTCAGAAGAAGACCCAGGGGTTTCAGGCGCAAATGCCAGGCGCTGAAGCCCATGTACGGCATGATGAACGGCCTGGGATTCAACCACATCCCCGAGGCATACAACTACCAGGGGAGCGGCGGAGGCCTGTCCTGTCCGCCCAACAGCCTGTCTCTGGACAGCGGGATCGGGATGATGAATGGACACTTGGCGGGTAACATGGATGGGATGGGTCTCTCCGGCCACTCCATGTCGCACTTGTCGAGCAACAGTGGACATTCCTATATGGGAAGTTGCACCGCGTCCACCGGGAGCGAATACCCGCACCACGACAACTCCGCGTCCCCTCTGCTCACCAGCGGGGGGGTTATGGAGCCTCACCCCGTCTACTCGAGCTCGGCTTCGGCGTGGGCCTCTGCCCCTCCGGCTTCGCTCAATAACGGGGCTTCTTATATCAAGCAGCAGCCTCTGTCTCCGTGCAACCCAGGGGCAAACAGTCTGCAGCCGAGCTTGCCCACACACTCACTGGACCAATCCTACCTGCACCAGAACGGACACAGCACCACAGATTTACAAGGTAGGCTGCATTTAAAGTCATATTTCCGATGATAGAAAACTGCACCATATTCTGCGATGATGGTAGAGATCACACTGAAAAATGCAGTCAGATTAAAATAAAATATACCAAAACGTTACTTCGGTGCCAAATATGCACGGTGCGTTCAGTTATTATAGAGGAGGTTAAATTAAGGCCATCAGGATAAATGACCACCCATTTCATCCTTCTGAAATTAACATACACCTACACACGAGTTCCTGATTAAATACAGCTTAAATGACACCCAGATATTTACTTTCATTTGAGTGATCAAGAGGAAAAAAAGGGCATGGGGGAGGTAGAGATGCGTGCAAATTGCTGCGCTATAAAGAAACAGGCGCAGTAAGGTCCAGCCAAGCTCCCTGCGGGACTGGCGTGCAAGAAGGCCGATGTCAATTAGCCCTGAGCCCGCCTCTGTTTAAGCCTACTGTAGGCAAAAAACAAAAAACCTAAAAAACATAATATTAAAAAAGAAAACATATTTCTAAGTATCATTATTTTTTGTATAATGTACAGAATTTATTTTTGAAAGCATTTTTTTTTATTTGAAATGATGTCTTTGTATTAAATTGTAGGCTTTAGACATAAAGCCTGAAATTAAATAATATTAATAATATTGATATGCATTTCAGTTTTAAAAATGTTTAGAAATGAATGCCATCTTTAACAATTCTGTTATTATAGTAATATTCCTCATCCTCTCCACTCAGGTATTCCTCGGTACCATTCCCAGTCTCCCAGCATGTGCGACAGAAAGGAGTTCGTGTTCTCCTTTAACGCAATGACCTCCTCCGCCATGCACTCACCGGGAAACAGCTCCTACTACCACCACCAGCAGGTCTCCTACCAGGACATCAAGCCGTGCGTGATGTGATCCCTGCAGGGACGAGCTGCAGACCGCATGGACGGCGTGTGTGTGTGAGTCAACCCGGACTGGAGACATCCAGGCAGCAGCAAGGGAACTGAGATTGATAATAAAAAAAAAAAAACACCACTGAGAGACTTTTTTTTTTTTTTTTTTTTGAAACCAAGGAGAGAGCTCCCTGCCTCCATGTAGAACGGACTACTTTCATGAGTTTTTGGAGACCAGACGACTAAAGCCACACAATAATAAATAATAATAATAATATATAATGAAACAAACTTTTTATACTTTCAATGTGGCAAAAGAAAAAAAAAACTGTTGCTGTTTGGTACTAAGTCCTGCAGAGCGGATGACCTCTCACTTCTCACATGTTTAATCATTTTGTAAAATATGCACACCTTCATTTTCTCCGTTTATTTTTATTTTTTGTATTATTTCTAATTCTTATTTCGTTAACAAATGAGCTGGAACAAAATATCCAGCATTGAATTCTGATTCAATAATTATGGACAATACATAGGCATATATACTGTACGTCCATACTGTATACTGTGTAAAAAAAATGGCACTTTTTGAATAGCCTATAAGCGCAACTTTATTTATTCTCTAGGCCTGTATTTTCAATTTCAGGCAAATTGGCCAAGGCGTTCAGTGCTTTATTGGCAATATTTGTCAAGATGTGTGTTATTTGTTTAAAAAAAAAAAAAAAAAAAAGAACATTAAGGATATTACTGTAAGCACTGTGTCGTTTGTGTCAAATGTGTGTGGACTATTACTTCAATCACTTAGTGTAGACAGGCTTTTATCAGGAAAAACAGCGAGGGTTCCTCCTAGTGAGGTTGATCATTTTTTATGAAAATAAAACCACCCAATTTAAGGGGCAGTCTGACCTACTAAATCTTGAAATTGAGAGCTTATCTTGCATTTTACAGAGAATCAGGTCGATTCTTCCTTAGCATTTTAAATTATTCGCCTTTGCGAAGGTTTTAGCCCATGAGGCACTGGCGTAATGCATCAACTTTCTGAAAATTCTCCACAATA
>NW_015150458.1:484045-539658 GCF_000732505.1 Cyprinodon variegatus | reverse complement strand
TCTACGGGATAACTTCTATTTCTAAGCAATGTGCGCTCATTAAAGCCGCTAAAACCTAAATCTTAAACAAACGGTGCAATTAAATCAAAGCAAATGTTCGCAATGCCGCAAACCATAACACAGGATGGAAGAAAAATAATTAAGTTTAAACGCTTTTAATGTTTATGGTTGCTCTGAATTAACAAAAATAAGGATTATTTTTTATTTTTGTTTATTTTTAGAGAATATATTGGTGCCAAATGGCAGCGCGCTCTGCTCCGGTTCACATTGTAATCCAGATCCAGAGGATGGTGTTTCTGAATCCTAATCTGTAGGTTATGTTGGTGTCCAGGCGTGCATCTTTACAGCAGAGAGCAATGCACTATTTAGTTGATATCTTACATGACCAATGACTGAACCCGAGTAAAATACCACCGAGCGCAGCCTATGCAGGGCAACGGCACTTTAACTAACTGCTGACATTTGCTGGGGTTCACGGCTCTGCTGAGGTTCAGGAAAGAGGGATGGAGCTGCACAGCTGTTCCCAGGCCAGGCCTGGATGACAGCTCCAGAAAAAGCCCGGGCCCCGCTCCGTGCAGACAGATGCACCGTGGGCTGGGGTCTCAGAGGAGCTAAGCTTCAGTGGAAACAACCGACACAGCAGAGATCATTTGTCAGGTAACACAGAGAGCTGTAAAACAAAAACAGAACTACAATGCATCATATACCAATCATCATAAGTGGACTGCATGATTGAATTTCATATGAATCTCCTTTGAGAAACACACTTTCAAATCTCCAGCAGTGGAAATAAAAAACAAAAAGGCAGTGAAATTACTTTACTTCACTACTGAAGTCTGGCATATTCTTTCACTATCAAAATTTCCTTTGTTAAAGGAAAACGGCTGCTTAAATGTCACATATATGTTTCTCTCTATGTGAAAATGGAGAGAAGAAATCTGATCCTTGCTCTTAGAAATGTTTTAAACAAAACTAAAGAGAACAAATCCATAACTTTCAAATGTAATCCAAACAGTGTTTGGCAATTTTTTTAGGCTAAAAAGACGAATGCAAACTGGATGTGACTAAATGCTTTAATAGAGTTAAACAGTTTAAACAGAGAGGATCGTTTAAGTCACAGTAAAAAAAAAAAGTTTAAAGAATTAATATCAGTTCAAAAATATCCATAACAAACATGTAAAAGAAGCAAACAATTCTGCCTCAACGTGTGTCTTAAACTCCAACTTCAAAACTTGGATTTTTTTGGGGGGGTTAAATCCCACAAATGAGTGAAAATAAATAAAGCCAGATTAGGACTATAATCACTGTTAGCAAATTGTAGCAAATATAGAAAAAAAAACGGTTGACTTTCCAAGTTTGTCTAGAAGAACACACATGGTGTCCGTGGTTTCCAATGGAATATTGAATAATAAAATATTACTTAATATTTTATTTGGTAAAGAAAACCCCCAAAAAACCAGACAGTAAAAACTGGTAAGAAATGAAATGAACTAAAGATGTAGCCTCTATGCTAATTTTACATTTTTTTTTTTTTTTTATGTTAGTCTGGTCTAATGTGCCCAATATAGCATTTGTATTTCTTAGTCTACTAGATGGTGGTTTCCTTGCACACATTTTTAATTTTTTATTTATATATTACTACCAACCAAATATGAAAAAACCTTTAAAAATCTGATGTCTTTCAATCGGAACAAAAAAGAAAAAAAGAATTGTAGAAACAAGATGACCTGCAGTAAGAAATGAACCTTCAGGGAGGAAGATCACCCAAACGTAATAAGAGTTAGGTGTGAACAGACGAAGGCACATCTGGACATTTTTAAAGATATTTTTCGCCTCAAAACTTTACAACAAATGTATTTCATGTAATATTTAATACTGACACCAAATTTTATTTCCTCACTCCTTCAGGTCCTGCTTTTGCTTTAATATAACTAAGAACATTGACTTCATGTAACAGATTCCATCTGAAATGCTACAAATGAAGCAGCTAAACACTTCTAAGGGGATTAAACGTGCATTAACGCAAACATAGCGCTGCCTGTTGCTGTTAGTTCTCCGCCTCCTTGGCGGTGTCACTTTTAGAACCTGTCGGGGGCGTTTTGGACTCTGCGGCCGCTGATGGTTTTTGTCTCTGTCCGGACCTCTTGTGTCCCCGCTGGCTCTTGGCAGGCTCGGCCTGCAGGCTGTGACCGTTCAGACAGAGACCCTGCAGCGCCTCCAGGGCCTGGTCTGCCACCTGAGGGTCGCTGTAGTCCAGGAAGGCTCTGTGCTGGGCCCCCTGCCAGGTGAGCCTCAGCGGAGCAGCCTTCCTCTCCCTGAGGGCCACTTTCAGCTCGCTGACGCGCAGGCCGGCCGGGATTCCTCCCAGGTAAACAGTGGTGACACTTTGAGGGAGCTTCCTTTGGCTCACTGTTTCACTTCCACCTTCCTCTGGGCCCTGCTCCTTCATCCTCCTCCTGCTCCTGCCTTTCACCACTTTACCAGCTTCTCCCTCCTCCTCTCCTTTGCCACTTCCCCTGCTCTCTTTCCTGACTCTAGCTGGCTGCTGTCTGGCTTTCTGATCAGCCTCTCCTTTTTTCTCCTGCCAGGATTCCTGGCTGGTTTCTCCCTCGGTATCCTGTTGTGTGTTCCGCCTTGGCCTCCGTCGTGGTTGTCTTTTTGGTAGATTAGTTTGCAGACCAGGCTCTGCAGTATGCGACTGTGTTCCCAGAGTCACATCCTTCCCAGCCTGTTCCTCCAGAGCGCGCAACTTCTTCAGGATGGGAATTTTCTCCAACTTTTCTGCATCCAGCTACAAAGACAAAAGAACCAGTTTTAGCTCATACTGCCCACCGTTAATAAATATCTTTACAGCAGCAGGATATTTCACTTCCCACACGGTTAAAAATAAACTCTGCCGTCTTGATTTGTTGGGTCTTCAAGTGTCCTGGCAGCCTTTGATGCTGACCAGTTATGTATAGGATACAGGGCTATTGTTTCTCACGCTGGCCTGTTTGACCCGCTGTTCCTCCTGAACCCTGCAGAGCCAAGCTGGCTGGGCAGAGCCGCCTTTGATGATCAGACTTGGCCTTCCTGACTGGGAGGTCACTGGGGCTTGTTTACTTACATGTGTCTGGAGAAACCCAGAGCTTACACACATCACATGCCCAGAAGACAAGAATAATATTCTCATCTTGTCTGATTAAAATTAATCATGGAGAAATTCACACAATGTCTCTGCCAGTCAGTGTCAGTAAATCAGGAGGAGGATTTAAACCAGACCGTGTCATAAACGGACAGGAAAGAAAGTGAGATTTGGGCACAATGCAGAGAGGATACTTTGATACAGCACCTGGACTTTGTATTAAAATATACACTGAAACCTCTGCTAATTTTTATGAGCACAAGTATTTTATTATTAATTTTTATTATCAAATTGTTAATATGTTGTTTTAAAATATCAAATGAACAATTCAAGAAACAGCGATTTCAAAATATTATGAAGATAAATAGGTTCAGTCCACTAGGGGGCAGTGTTACCTTAAATAATCAGTAAAGTAGGGATATCAAGCACTGAAGCTTAGTCTAAGGCAAGGGTCTGAAACCTTTTAAAGCCAAGTTAAATAAAGGTTGTTTAGAGCCACAAGTATTACATACCCTTTAGTTACAATAAAACTTGGTAATTTTGTTATCTGTAATATGAGATCTCTTGCTATTTTATAAAAAAAAAAAATTGTATTAGTATTTTTAGTTTTCAACCTTTTAATACGAAGTGTGCCATATTTCAACTTTTGAGACCTCCACATCATCAGCATAATATTTTGGCTCTTGAAAAACAGGATTTATACAATTAAAGACAGGAACAGAAAATTCATAATAAAGGAAAAAAGAAATGCTTAAATGTGTCACAAATGATGCAAATAGCTTCTCTAATTTAAATGATTCAAAGTTTATGGATTTTTTTTTATTATTATTTACAATGTTGACAACGACGACCCTAGTTTTGAAAAATTATAAATTGTCTGTCAATATTTAATGTTTTAGACTTTACAGGATAAATCAAATCTTTCATAAAGAGGAAGAATGACTTTCCGTTATAGGATATTATAACAAAAAAAAATAATGACAAGGAATATAGAGCTAAAAACATATGTGTTGTGAAACTTCAGTTTGAATGTTGAATTTATAAAAATCTGCAAAACCTTCTAAGAATGGCATACATTAATTTACTAAATTCAAAACAATCAGTTGGTTTTTAATCGTTTTTAGCCACTGTTAAGAGCCATAGCAGCTCCGGAGCCACAGGTTGCTGCTCTAAGGAAAAGCCTACACAGTGAATTTAAGAAGTGAAACACCAAAAAAAGAGAGATATCTTTTGATATGATGCAAGAAAACTAGCAAGAGCTTCACAAACAGAAATCATCTATTTTTGCATATTTCTAGTTAAAAACAAAATGCAAGAAGATTTCACGCTCTACTTGTTTAATAAGTAAAGATAGGACCAATATTTTGTTTAAACAACCTAACATGTGTTAGGCGCATATTGGGAGAAAGGCTGTTGCACTGAAACAGTTAAAAGGCAGTGAAAATGTTGAGACATTGGACTTAAGTTCAAGAATTGTTTATAAAATGAAGAATATAAAGGACAAGCCTGTGCACCATCTGTATCTGACTGCTAAAACAACAGAGCATCTTCAGTCAGAGGCTTCTCTGGATCCGCTGTCAGAGCTAAACTAACACCGTGCTCCAAGGAGAGTCAAACAGGAACTGAGTCATTGTGAGTTTGGAACCAAGCCAGCTGTGGCAACGATTACCTATTTGGTAGTTTTCGATGTATATATAATGAGAATGTTAGTTAAAATTAATATATTTTGACCATTTTCAAGGACAGAACTGACATTCCAGAAATGCATTGTGTGCTACAAGCCCCTAACGACCTCCCTTTCAAAGGCATAGACCAGTATCTGGTATTGCAGGCTAACAAAGAACCCAAAACAATTCCCCATTTTTTAGGGGGGGATGTTCTTCTGGTTCGATTTGCATGTTTTCTAAGCCAAAACAAGTTTTTGGGCTACTATATAAAGCTTCGACCTCAACGCTTATTCTGACATTTTGAAGTGGAAAACGCTTCCTGGATGGGAAGCAAAACATCTTCAAACTTGGAAACAAAGTTAAATGGACTGTTTTTTTACTTTTTTTTTGGAATGCTACAAGCAGGCATGGAGGGGATAAGATACTTTCAAAATAAAGTGTATAAATAATGACATGATCTATGTCTCAGACTTATTAATGAGACGTCTAAGGGGCAACAAAGAACCCCGCCCTACACGGGCAGGTCTAGTGCCTCTGTATAACTAGTCCTGGCCCCTATTATAACCCCTGCACATACCGGTATATTGACATTATACTGAATCAATATTTAAAGATAAAAAACCGCAGTTGGTTGCTTGCTTTAGATAATTACATTTCTTATGTACCGGTATTATTAATTTACCAATGATGTAAAAAGGAAGGTGTTTTAGTTTTAGCTTCACCAGGTTTTAGACAGGCTCAGAGTTTTCACCTGCTAGATCAGGGGTCTGCAACCTGCAGCTTCACTTACTGTATGAAATGGTGCCCTTGTCCCACCCTGCCCCTGATGGTTGTAAAGCATTTTATGTAAAACAAAAAAGTAATTTTTGAACAAAACTTATTAATCAGAGAGAAAATAAGAATGTAACTGGCATGCTAACAATATATTTAAATGTAATTGCTCCGTGGCACCATACGGGATAGATACATAGCATTCGCTCTTACCTTAGTCCAGATGATTCCCTGCGGTTTGGGCAGCTTGCATTCAGTTTTAATGACTCTGGTTGGAGTGAGGATGTAATCGACTGTTAGGTCATGACTCCCCATGAGCTCCTCTGGAATATCTACCACCTGAAACAGACATGCATAGATACCATTAGCTTATAACTGGACGATGGATAATAAAATCTTTAATGAAGCAGTTGTTACTTGCCAGGAAATTGGGCAAAAACTAACCTGGCAGTCATGGACAACAGTGACGACCACGGTGGATTCATTCACAGCTCCCATGGAAGCCATCATGGCCCACTCCATATCTGCAAAGCCCTCCCCCTTTCCAATCCGGCAGCCTGAAGGTGGTGCACACAAGCAAAGATGTTTTGCAAAGGGAGGTTTAAATAGATAGGACATTGTTTTACAAAATAATTAAAAGAATACAATTTTTATCATCAGATTTACTTAACTTGAAATAAATCAATGAAAACATATCTACATTTTAAGCTTTGAAGAAAATGTGTTAATAAAAAAAAAAAAAACACCTTTTTTCTTTGGTAAAATGAACAAACCTTTCTCAGAAACTGCCACAGAGCCAACAACCACCAGGTCCACCTTCACTGTTGCATCCAGGCCAACAGGAACACTAAAGTCCTTTACACCCTGTAGGGGATCCAAAAGACTGATTAAAATCTCTTGATCTGTCTGGGACTCATGGTTATTGTCGGGGTATGAAACAGCTTTCAAACCTGAGAAGAACAACAAACACGCAGCTGCTCCTTGTTGGCACCCTGCGGGGGAGTGATCTTATTGAAGAGACCAGAGCGAAGACGAGGAGTTGGAACCAACAAAGTTT
Organism: Cyprinodon variegatus; assembly: GCF_000732505.1. Classification (NCBI taxonomy): domain Eukaryota; kingdom Metazoa; phylum Chordata; class Actinopteri; order Cyprinodontiformes; family Cyprinodontidae; genus Cyprinodon; species Cyprinodon variegatus. Next base: position 533,039 of record NW_015150458.1, on the reverse strand, counting down.
TTTGTGCCTGTGAGGATGATGCCAACCAATGAAGAGCAATAGATCAGGAATTATTTAAAAAGACATAACAGTGATGTATAAGATATGCTAAGTGATGATGAAAATAACAATCAGATAAAAACAAAAACATTTATGATTGTGTTTCATTTAATGTTTTACATTTTAGAAAGGATTTTGTTTTTTCCTGCAAAAATGACAGATTCTAAAACATGTATCTCTGCACATCAGTGTTTTTTGGTGCCTTTCTTCCAGCAATGCAGTGCTACCTGCAGCACTGCAAACCGAGCACCCTCCAGAGGTTTGTCAGGATCCACTTTCACCTCAGCTGTCTGGGCGAAAGCCTGCAATTCTGCCACTTTGCCGCAGGCTCCGAAGGCCCCCTGTAGAGGAAAGACAGCAATACATGGGGTTTCTTTCTTGCTTTTGGTTCAACTTACTTCCAGTGTGACAAAGCGAGCCTGCTGCTGGGGTCTGTCTGGGTTTACTTTCACTGTCTGGCTGGATTTAAACTCCTGCAGCTCTGCAAGCCTGTTGCAGGCCTGATTTGCTCCCTGACCAAAAAAAACGCAATGAAAAAAAATTTAAACCACAAGAACTATGCAGCGAAACTTTCAGATATAGTAACATCTGATTTAAGCTACTGCTATAACTACAACTGCTATTCATCTGAATATTGATATTATTTACTTATCTATGCACAGCATTTTTCAAACAGCTCAACATCTAAATCAGTGGATCTTAATGCTGGGTCCCTACGTATTTTAGAAGAGCCCCTGTTTGAATGTATCCATAATAATCAATATAACACCAACAGCAGAACAAGAACTTATGAAGGAGCAGCAGTATTTGTGTACTTTAAGAAAAAGATTTGAAGGCTCAGATAAATGGAGTAGGACTGTAACAAAGGAAAAACCTGCAACCTGAAGTATCGAGTAAGATTACAAAAAAATCATATACCTATATTTTTTTAAAGGTTTGAAATTCAAACTATGCATTATAAATAAATATTTTCCATTGGGTTTTAAGGAACATGAGAAACAGTACTGCTGAAAAGTTGTACTATATATTTTTCCACATCTATGTAGCTATGTTCATACTTCTGACAATCTCTTATTCAGACGAGAAACAGGTTATAATTTACCATGTCGTAACCTGATATAAGTAGACATAAAACAAGATAAAGTAGCTACAGCAACATGTGAAAGTAGTGCTTAGTTTAACACATTAAGAACCAACTTGATTTTATTTTATTAGGATTTTATGTCATAGACCACATCAAAATACTGGATGGATGTGAAGTTAATGGTAAATAATATGGCAGTTTATCTGTTTTTTTGTGTTTTATAAAAAAAATGATGTGTAGATAAATGTACTTAGTAAAAACCCCTCTCTGCTCTTTCGAAATAAAATTTGTAAAAAAAAAAAAAAAAGGGAATCTGTTTTTTATGCAAAAATATCTTAAAATGTACATTTTCATTCCAAAAATGTTTTTAAATAATAAACCATAATCTATTGGATTTAGATCTAGATTTTAAAATGGAAGATGCTTTTCTGTACCTATGCCAAGTCTTCTGCAGGCTTCCATAGTATTATCAATAAGATGCTGGTGCACTTCTCCATTTTTAGCCTTTTTCAATGTCGTTTCCCTTCACAACTGACAGATTTTTGTTGATCCTCAATATTAAAACCCTCATTATACTTCTATATTATGGACTAAGGGGTAAAACTAAGGGGTATGAATATCATAGCAGCCTCCTAAGTGCAAATTATTTTTAACATGCCAGCCAGCAGAAAATGACCGTGGAGCACAAAGAAAAAAAGAGGGGATTAAATGTATTCCAGGGGGTAATTTTAAATCTATAAGATCTGCTTTAGTGGCAGTGATCCGGCTGTAAAGTATCTCCCCTAAGAAAACGGAGGAAAACAGTTGCTCAATGCTATTTTTAGTGTCCCAAAAAAATAATGACCCCAGAGACCCGAAATAGCCCACAAGCCGAACTCGCAGGACAAGATATACAAACCCAACCAAAGAAATAAGAATCAAATTGAATAGTGACGTCAGAACTACTAATAAAATACACGGTGGTTCTTCCTCAGTCCGAACCTGCCTTAAAGTTTGGGATTCTGTTGTGAACAGGCCTGGGAAAGTTAGCTAGGTTCTTTTCTTCTATGAAGTCCCAAACTTTCTGGCGGATGTCCCACTTCGACGCTCCTGCACGTTAGAATAAGAAGAAACAGGGTTTAGGAAAAGTATGACCGTGCAGCAGAGCTACATCAGCGAGTGTTGCTCTTAGCTACATTTTAAAGCAGATAAAACTGGACGATCGATCCTCTTACCTGGGTTTATTTTGATGACAGCTTCCATGATGTTGTTTTGTGTTAGAAAAGGACTGATGCTTCAACACTGAACTGCGCTGGGAAATCCTCCACGTGAGCATTAACATGTAGAAACAGCTGCTTGTCAATGTTTATCGCTGCTACGGCGGCCTGTAAAGGACAGTTTTTGTAAAGCGCGAAGTCGACTTTTAAGCATCTGTGAGCTCCATACCTTAATATTTCCCAATAACATTGACGTTATATGAAGTAACACCGGGAGAGGTAAGAAGGGAAATAATTACATTGTTTTAGGAGTAGTTCTACTGCAACATGCTTTTATCTTCTACTTTAGTCATATTATTATAAAGTAATGCCATTCTTATTGAATAAGCATCTCTGACTGTATGTGGGGTATCAGGTAATTTGACAAGACAGTAGGGAGCCTTGGAAATTGGTTGTCATAGCTATAGAAAGCAACCCTACATTTAATCAAATATATAACATTTTGTTTTTAACTAATATGTAGAATTTGTTTTTACTACTTTTTAAATGACTGGATATATGGAGCCACCTTGGAGCGCATAACTAAGCTTAATAAAATAACAACAAAAATCTGGTCAGTGGTGAGAGAAAATTAAAAACCATGAAAATTTCAATGTGAGGCTTTCTAAATCATACAGGAATCTATACATTCATTGTATTAAACATGCATGACCTAACAGTATTTTAAGACTGCATATTTGTTGTTTAAAAAAATCAAAAAGACATTGTTATTTGGGTGCACAAAGCCTGAATGAAAATTAGAATTGAATAAATAATGTTGAAACCAAATATTTACATACATTGTATAAAAAAACTAACAACAAATAACATTCTTACTTTGTCCTGCATGAGTGTTTAAGGCTCATGTCTAAGTAAAAAAAAATTATTCACATTTGCTAAAAAAAAAAAAAAGACTTAGATTATTACACTATGAAATGTTTCTTTTGCTTTTCCATTAAACTTTAGTCACCACACTTTTCCTTAGTTTTTGATAATTTTTTTTTACACAGGATGAGCTTTAGAGCAAATAATTAAAACCAGGCAGTGGTGTTCTCAGTCAGCCATATTGTAAAAAGTGTTGAACTAACTTGAATATTTTTTGTGCTTGGCAAAAATTACAGTCAGGCATCTCTTAATTTGTAAACTTAAGGGCACAACTCCAATAAAGACTGAAAACATTACCTTGATCTGAAAAAGATTGGTATTTAAAACTAGCCCCAGAAAGAGGTAAAAAGCAGATAACACAAACACACACAAAAAAAGTTGGAAATAAAAGCTCTCACATCACTCATCTGCTTTACAAAAAATGTGCTTGACTAATTAAACCATCTAATATCCATTATACCAGTTTCTCTATTTTGAACTGAAAAAAAACTTGACTAATGCTCCATTTTTTCCTACAAAGAAAACTTCCTCCAAATCTTTCTGGCTTTATTCAAAGAGGTTGATAAATAAACCCTTATGCTGTAGACATTGTGAAATTGCATTATTCGTCCAGTAGGGGGCAGGCTGTAACAGCCAATTTAACTAGGAATAGGGAGGCACCATTTCCTTCTTATCTAAAGGTGTGGGATTTTTTTAACCCCTTTATAAAACCACCTTTGTTGCAGTGAATCGTGCTTTACTGTCATCTAAATGTCATGTCTTAATTTCCTGTATTCCATACACTACTATCTGACAAGACTGGGTGTGTCATTTTGCCTTGAATTATGGATTTGTGTGCCACCCTCACACATGTCTATACTCACACCCTAAGAACCAGCTTCTCATCTCCAGTGGTCCACAGCCCTCCCTGACCCCCCCACTCTCTCTCTCTCTCTTGCAGTCTGGGCTGTGTGCCAGCCCAGCCCTCCCCTTTTTCTGTTTCTCTCCCCTCTTAGCTCTGGATCTTTCTGTGTTTTCTGCACAGAGCCAAACCTCACAATGCTGCGTTTCCCAAAGCGAGTGGCTGATAAATCTGGTGTGATGTTGCTGTTTTCAGACTTCCTTGTCTGCAGTGCAGACTTCACATTGCTCTGATGGAAGAGTGGGACAGGTGGACTGAGCTGGAGGAGGAACTGCACATCTCCTGTTTGGAACAATTCTAACAGCTGTAGAAAAAAAAGAAAAAAGGGTGAAACAGAGTCATTTCAGAACCTAGGTCTCTCTGTGTCCACCCACCTCCACCACCCCCCTCTTTATTCTCTCCTATGCACACTCACTTGCATACATCCCCCTTCCCCATTTGTGTCCTCCTCTCCCCAATGCTGGTGTGGTGAGAAGCTGAAGAGCTGCATGGAGGCACAGGGAGGGGCAGGGAGGCCAGGTAAGAGCCATTTTCCTCTTCTTTCTATTTGATATCACATCCGTGAACAGGGTTGGCACAAAATCCTATTCTATCCATCCCACTTCGTGAGACTTGGGTTAAAAATATCTTAAATTCTTTTTTTACACTCTCATTTACACTGTGTGAGTTTCTCTTTTAGGTCTATGATCTTAAGCAACTCTTGAAGAGTTGATCAGTTGTTGTTATTTCTTTACAATGAATGTATTTTTGTCTATTCACACAGTTTAATTGTATGTTCTTTTGAAATCAGCTTACTGGAGGTCAACCATGCAAAAGCCGGACTGCTGAAACACAAATGGTTGAACAATAGAATGGTCTTTGTGTAAAAGCCATCCAGAGAAGGAGGTACTGTGGTGCTACTGAGTTAAGCTTTATTGAGGCTTTTGCAAAGAAATACAATTAAAAGTGATTAGTTTACAAATGCATATGTGTGTAGCATATGTTTGTTATAGATAGCATATGAGCACTCAGTGACACGCCCATCAAGATGTGATGAATAAAAGGAAGATTTCCAGTGAACTGAGTTTTTATTTATGGAATAAAAATAAAACGTAGCACCAAAATTATTGTTTTGAACAACTGAACATTCTTGCTCCGTAAATCATCCCTCATTAAGAACATGTAGGATTGCTGACATTAACTGTACATATTTTTCGGGAAAAAATTATTTGAACCACACTGCAATTAGAATTTCTAAAACAAATATCTAAAACAAGTATAAAAATCTAAAAGTTAAAAGTGGCTACACAACTGGTGCAACAAATAGGTGTGGTATGCACAAAAATGTCTAATTGTTCAGTAGCCATTCACAAGCAACTGGAGTTAGCAGCAAATGTTACAAAGTCATTATTGTGTTTAAATGGACCTATGAGCATTTATAGTCCCTCTTGAGGCTTTTCAACATTGTGTTAACCCAATAAAATAAAATTCTAAAATTGTATAAAGGGACTGTACTTTAAACCAAACATAGCTTACAATATGTAAGCTTGTATGAGTAATGCAAACAGCAAGTCTTAAACAGAGCGTGCACCAGGAGAAATGGGCTTGAGCATGCTCTTGCACGGGTTTAATAGACTTCCCTCTAGGGAATGGGTACAGGGTTGTGCATGTGCATTTTTTTTTTAAGTGGAGAGTGCAGGTCTTATAAAAAAATCTCGAAAATCCTCCACTATGCCTTTTAGTGTTTTGTAACTATTTTTTTGTGAATAACGTTTATAATTCCTCGTAGGATGTAGTATATTTGCTTTGCCATGTGGCCTTTACTTTCTTAAGAAAGGCTTTCACTAATGCTTGCATCCTAAAGTGAATATGTCTTAAAGGCCGATTATCAGATGATCTCTTGTAGTTTATCATTTAATTTGGTGAAATTGGCAGAAACATTTCTGACTATGACTAAAAATTTACTTTTTAAACATTTCTGACAGTTACATGAAGTATATTTGCTGGGTTATGCTTTACATAATCAAACACAAAGGCAAACAAATAAATATATATGTACATTGAGAATACAGGAAAAAAAATCCTTCCCAGTATGGCACCATGGGGTATGTTTATTTGTCCTTCTTGTCCTACAGTTGATCTGTTAATCCAAGGCGAAATTCAACTTATCCCCAGGAAAGAATCCCACTCTAGATCATTATCCCCCACCCGCATACATCTGTTCTTGTTCCATAATATGTTCTGGATTAGCTTTTTGCAGGGACAGCAGCAGTAGACCAACAAAGTCATTTGCAGAGAAAGACACACATATGAAAGCCAGCTTTGTTTTTATTTGTACGACACCAACACAACACTCAAGCTTCTTCATCTGCTGGTGGCTGGATAAGCTAAATAAACTTCTCTTTCGCTTTTTGCAGATGATATTGGGACTATCTCAATTAGGGCTGCAACTGACGATTATTTTGCAAAACGATTAATCTGTCGATATTTTTTTCAATTAACAATCAGATAGCCAAATATTCTTTTAAGAAGACTTTATACCAAATCAAACCATGTGAAACTAACTTTTCCACTTGAAAAAAATAAAAAAAATGATAGAAATAGAACTTTATTGATCTCACAGAGAAAGGAGAAAGGAACTCTTTGCATTTGACCCATTCCCGTTGGGGAGCAGTTGGCCGCCACTGTGCAGCAACCAGGAAACATTGTGGGATTAAGGGTCTTGCTCAGGAACCCAGAGTGCAGGCGTGGGGATCAAACCAGATACTTGCAACCTTCTCAGAGCATAAGCGCACTGCTCTAACCCACTAGGCTAACACTCCCCAACACTTCAAGTGTTCTGGATAGAGCATTTTGCCAGACGGAAATGTTTTTTTCATCATAAATGCTAAATGTTTATATATTTTTTTTTACAATCTTGGTATAATTACTGCTCTCAGTGGATTTCTCTGTTAGCAAAAGGCATGTTTTAGAGTCTCTATTCTCTAGTAAGTTATTATTCAATTACTAAATTAATTGACAAGTATCTCAATAATCGATAAATCACAATTAAATCAGATTAATTGTTTAGCCCTAATCTCACTGTCTCTGTAACAATTGCTATGTTATGCCTGAAGGCCTAAATCATTTAAAACCAGTGTAGGTTTGAACACTGGATGTGTTGGAATGCCATTAAACAATAGATAGTTAGTTATTAAACAATAGATAGTTAGTCATGAACGATGCAGAAGTCAGAAAAGCTTCATTTCAGGCAGAAAATTACGTTTGAACATGTATATTATGTATAATTAATAATACATGTGTAAATAATAAGATTGTGTACATAATTTCATGTTTATGTCTGCAAGGGGGATGAGGATTTGAAACTTATCTAATCATACCACTTCTTCCTATAGTCCTTAACAAAGTCATTCCCATTCCTGCTTTAGTTATGAGTCCATATTAGTCCAACGTCAACTAATAGAGTAAATAAATTAATGTATGTACATATAAACCTACAAATTCACATCCATGTTTGCCAACACACATCTTCATTCATACAACTGTTATCAACAGCTTTCACAGCCACAACAATTGTGAAAATATATATAGACCTATGTACAACCGCCAACAAAATGTTCACATTCCTTCTTCCAACTGATATTTATTTATAACATCAACCACTTTAAGTATTTCCTAAACAGTGTAATGCTTGGACATCGCTTTAATTCATCACTGACATATTCATAAGTATATTCTAATTCAATAATCCTTTTTCGTTAACCATAATGCAGCTTTTTATGGATAGCTGCGTGGTTAGATTGGATGCTTTGTAAACTGAAACCCATTCTGGTGTCTAAATATTGAATAAACATTTCATTCCAACCACAGAGGTTAAGCTGAAGCCTTTCAGGCTGTGGCTCCTCAGTGGAGAAATAAATCGATACCCAGTGATTCCCAATGGTTTCTCTGAGGGATATCAGAGAAGGTTCCTCCTAACACAGGCAGTTATGCATTCAGTTATCTCTTTCCAGAAATTCAAAAAATTTGAATATATACTGACTGTAGGAATGGTGGCTGCCATCTGGAGAGGCCCATCTGCTGCACTCCCACACTCCATTGCAACAGTCCTTAAGGTCTGATCATTTTTCATTTAAAACTGAAGCAGTGATTTCTGATTTTTTTATATTATTGTGCTATCTTTAAATGCTGTTTAAGCAACTGTCCACATTCCTATATATCTATAGATTGCGTAGCACCCTAATGCAACCTTTGTTTTTAGCTGTCAAACATTTGATGTCTTAACCTTGATCAAGCTTGACCTCTGCAAGGTGTTAACTCCTAAAAGAAAAATGTGCTATTTTAAGTTCCTTCTATTTAGAGACTTTAAAGCCTGTTAATAGGTCATGTGAAGGAGGTTAGAAATGTTTTAACTATTTGCTCAACAAACATTTCAGTAGAGCGTAATGAATGTGGCTGGATCCTGATGAATGTCACGTTTGAAGATGAAACACATGCTTAAAATAAAGTGCCTAAAACTGACTTTATGCTCCATCATCATGATAAAATTATCATTGTGTCACAGTGATGTCGCAACAGTTTTCTTAAGCGTTTCACCACATTTTGGTTATTAACGGCTGAGCAGACAGTTCAATCCAGCATTGCCAATAATGTTATGTACAATAATCCAATTAATGCAATGACAAAATATGCCTGATTTTTGTTTTTAATTTGATCCCTAAGTGTTTTTTACCATAGCTCTGTCATAGCAAAATGCCCATTCTTTTAAAATGAAATAGTTTCTTCTTCCTTTTTGTCAGACATAACTAACAAGAACCTACAGTGTTGAAAGTAAAAGTGATGACATTTTCCCTCTGAAATTTCTGTGCACTTTCATGCAGTACTACACTGATGCTAAATGGTCCCATAAATCACAGTGCTTGTGTGATTAGAGTCTGTTTTTTGTTGAAACACTTCCCAGTTATTACATCGATCCCTCTGTCTTTCCAACAGCATTTTGGTCACAGATTTTTTTCCCCAGGGTTTTAGGGCCATTAAGATATTATGTTTCCTATATTTTATTATTGTAAAAATAAAAACAAAAAGTCAACATAATGCAAGTGTTTTGTATGTCATGAAAGGCATAAATATGGGATTGTGGCTCTTGGTATGGGTGCCCAGTCAAGCATGCCAACTGTTTTTTCCATTGTTGTATGATAATTGTAGTACAATCTTAGTAGTACAAACTTTATTTAAAATTTTAATGTTTTTAATTAAGGTATAATTGTGGAAGCTGATATCTTCTAAAACCCTCAGCTCAGAATCTTGACTATGTTGGATCTAGGCATGCAAAGAACACAAAATGTTCCCTTTACATATGCTTTACAAATTGGCTAAAATGGGCTGAAAACTTAGTTTCAGTTTAATAATAAGTGATAAACCTGAAAGAAAAATTGTCTAATATATTTTTATTAAAAAGATTATGATTATATAGTTTGATAACTTTGCTTCCCCTCCCTCCCTATGCTAGAGCCCAACAAAGACATCCAGAAGCTGCTGAAGCCATCCAGCTCAGGTGATCTATCCAAGGAGCTGTTCCAGCACCATCCAGGGGAGGGAGAGGGCAGCTTGTCAGGCCACACTGCCAGCCTGCTGCACATCAGCGAGAAGAGACGTAAGTGACAGAAAAACCGGTAAAGAGAAGATGCCATGGCATCTATAAAACATTTATAAACAAGAACGAAATCACATGGACTTTTCAATCGTGAAACTTTCCATAAAGCTGCAACATTTTTCAGTTTTGACCATCTCTGTGTACTTTAAGTATTCTGCTCTACCAGTCGCAGAGAGTGCTGTGACACAGTTTTATCTGAAAGGACTTATTGTGCCACAGAGAGGCTTGTGTATATTTGCCGCCAATCCTCCAGGCCACCGAAGCACAGCCCCTGAAAATACAGAGGCTACATGAGTGACAACAAGGCCACTTTTATCTGCTTCACTAACCAAACAGTCAGAGGCTCACATTCCTGTCTCTGGGATTTGAAGCTGCACATTAACTAGCCCTATAACCTGGCAGGTCAGATTATATGGTGAGACAGGTGAGGGCAATCAGGCAGAGGAAGTTGGGCCGGATAAAAAAAAAAGAAACACAATATTAGCTTTGAGACAGAATATAAGGTATCCCAGATGCCTGGAAAGTTTGACTTATTTTCTGAATAATTAATTTCAGTGACATTTGTCAGTGTTTCCTGAATCTAACTAGAAGCTATGCACCAATATATCATTAATTTAAAGTCTATTGGTATCAAGATAAAGACAGAGGGGAAGTGAAAGCAGCTGTTAGTGTGAAGTAAGAAAATCATTATCAGGGTATGGTTTCTAAGATGACTCTGAGATACTAACAGGCCAGAATGGTATATGGGATTCACCAAACATCAGCTGCACAAAAGCTGTTGTTTTTTGTCTTATAAGAAGCAGCCGGACAGCCCCACGACTCTCCTACCTCAAAAATGAATCCAGTACTGCTTGATACCACAACCCAAAAACTACCCGAGGATACAACTTTAACTGCACTGCAAAAACGATCTAGAAATAAGTAAAAAATTCTTAAATTAGGTGTATTTACCCTTAATTTGAGCAGGTAAATGAGATAGTTTGCCAATTAAATGAGTAATTTTACTCTTAAAATAAGATAATTAGATAATATGGACTTGAAATAAGACAATGCAATTGTGTTTTCTTATTTTAAGTGTAAATTGTCTTGTTCCATTGTCAAAATGTCTCTTTTACCTCCTCAATTCAAGAACAAATGCACTTATTTTAAGAAAAATACCTTATCTAGATTTAGATTTTTTGCAGTGTGTGATTGTGCCTCTTGATGGTATGATCCATCAAGAGGCAATAAATTGTTACAATGAGTTTTTCGAATATGAAATATGGCATATCTTCTACCTCAGACTGGCTTAAAGTCAGCCCTTTGTTTTTGTAGCAGCTCAGAAGTAGCTTTGCTCAATAGACAACATGTCTTCATTCTTTCCATTTCTGACAGTGCAGTAGCGTACGCACATACGTGGAAGATTCTCCTTCATCTGGAAATGCACTTATGGCACCTTTGAGTCACAATAACCATGAATATTTCTGTGAGTTTGAACCTTGCAAGATGGTAAATACTGTATATAGGGTTACCTGTTGTTACACAATCGATTGTGTAAAGATCAGATCCAATTCTAGGAGAGTTTGTTTTGTAGATCAGCTTTGTCTGTGCATCACATGCATCCCTTTAGTGGATAAGACTTCAGTAAACAATTGAGGCATTTATGGATTACATATAGAGTCCTAAACCTTACCCTAATCCTACCCTAATCAAATCCTGTTTTGTGTTCTTAAACTGGCACCAAGGGAAAGTGCAGTAGCACATTATACACGTTTCATTACAGTATAAATGCAACATACAAAACAGCAGAGTAAAGCACAATCAAAAGTTAATATTTTATAAAATGCCCCAAATTACTTTACATTTAGACCCAGTAAATCTGTTATATATATAAGACAAAATTATGTAAATCTTCGACACAAAGACATGAATAAATAACTGAAAGTCTTACCATAGTGCTGCATAAATGTTTTGGTTACTTTTTATAAAAGCAGAAAAGTAAGAATTATTTTTGCAAAAAATTAAGAGAGAACTGGTTCAGTTTGAGTCTAAAAACACATATTTTTCTTAATAAAATTAGCTTGAGGCTTTCTCAGTGGTTACAATATTTTTTCATGCAGAGAGGGGCAAGAAAATGCTGTACTTCATTTACATCTGCTTCAGGCAAAAAATCCTTTCGGGTTTTTTTAGGCATGAGACGTGTCTTAGCAGGATTTCCCCCGCAATCAGATCTCAGGGGTTCCTCTGATCATCTTTTGAGATGAGGCAGTTGTTTCAGCCTGGGAGTGAAATAGCACTGATCAATAATTTAAGAGGTGAGGGGGATGGGGGATGCTTAAAAAGAAGATGCAGGAGAAAAGGCTGAAAAGGAAGTGCAGATAATTGGGAATTATAAAGCAAGAATTGAGGAACCTTGCAGCATAATTTCTTATTCCCATTGTTTCACTTTAATACGTTATTGTTTGAATTTAGATTCTCCCTGGAAGCACGTCACTCCCTACTTTCTGCATTATCCCTCTTCTCCTGCTTTACTTTTTATCTCCTCCCCCACAACTCTCTTTATGTTTCATTGCCTCTAATTTCCACTTACATACCAAAAAAGGTAAAAGCTATCAAGTCCTTCTCAGTAAATTAAATAAAAGACATCTTCTGGGGACATTTGCAACATTCGTACATATGTCCAATTAAAAAAAGTATATTTAAAAAATGTTTAACAGGTTTTTAGGATGTCTGTGCCCTTAAAATAATTTAAAAACATTTTTTCTTTTATTTCAAAACTGCCTTTTGATATATGCCTTTTGATATATGTTGTGTGTGCCATGTTAATTTAGGTTGTTTAGTAAGTTGTTTAAAACGTTTTTAAATTTTCATGTTTCCTTTTAGGATGTGTATGTGCAATTTTCTGAGAGCCCAGTGTATCAGTTTTTTTTGTTATTAAAGTTGCATAAACAATATGAGAATACACTCACTAAAACAAAAGGAAAAATTGCTTTTTGATTTTTTTAATTAATTTTGAATTTTGATTTTTTTTTTTATATAAATTTTTTTATTAATTTTGCAAAACTGGAAATTGACTGAGTTTTTATCTTTAAATGCTTTTAAGTTGAAAGTGAAAGAATTTCAAGCAGCCTCAACAATCTGTAATTGTTTTACTTGATATGTTTTTTATTCTTGGCCAAAACTCCCTCGAAAAAGAGGTTTTAATCTCAATGGGATTTTTCCCTGGTTAAAAAAAGGTTAAATAAAAAAAAATATATATATATATATATGCCCCCATGTAATCATATTTAAATGGTATTGGCAATTAGCAGAGAGATGTAAGTTTAATATAGAAAGAAATGCTTGGTGTAGGGTAATTGAGAGAAGAGAAAAAAGTGTTGCGACTGTTACTTAAAAAAATCACTGGAAATAGTTGGAAATAATAAAATCTGTCTATTATATGTCTATACTTTCTTGTTATTACATTTTGCTAGTTTATTTTCTATGTGTCTCCCACAAAACCATGTGTTGAATGTACTTGATGTGTTTTACACCTACAGTAAGTCATTGACTAGGCTGTTTTTGAATGACAAATTATCTCCTGTGAAACAATACTGGGACTGTTTGTTGGAGGATAAAGGAAATTAGGTACAGGAGACAAATAGAGCAGTAGGAGGTTTGGCTTTGCCTCTTTAGCAGGAAACAGCCTTGAATGCAGCAAGCAGACAGGATAATAGCAGCTTTCATTTGGCCAATCTCCATTTGCTCTCCTCTCCAAGTTGGGCTGAAAGCTTTGCTTTGGACCTCATTAGGTGAACTGTTGTCGAATAAATTATGAAAACATAACAAAATTCTCTGTTTCTTTGACAACTCTGGATTCTATTTAGAAACATATTTATATAATGCCATTTTTATGTGGCACACAATCATTAAATCATAAAAAGTCAAATATCCTGGCTTCATAGCTAGGGATCACTTGATTAATTTGCAGCACGAAGGCTCCTTTAATTGCCTTCCATAAGTTTTAGTAAAATTAGCTAAAGTTGAACTTTGCAGTCACATTTTCTTGACATTTCCACATTGGCATTTTCAAGCAAAAGCAAAGTTTGAAGAGAGAGTACATAACTATGAAAGGATCATATATAAAGGATCATATATACATTCCTGTCAAGGGACCAGTTTATATAAATACAACAACAAAACAAGAGATAAGGAAAAAACTGGAAAACAAAGGGATTTTATTCTTTAAAAAAAATTCTTAACAAAATACAACAATTAATTAGATTTAATGTAATAGAAGGATGGAAACACTTAAGGACCGGCAGGAACTCTTTATGAAGGGTTTTTAATGTTTAGAACAAGTTCAAATATTGGTCAGGTTTGATCCACAGTATTGATTTTTTTTCTGCATGGAAACTGAAGACAAAGAGAGGTTTTATTTTTACCAGCGTCACTGAGTTTCATGCATCCCAACCAAGAAAAGAATGGCCTGCTTGGAAAAAAAGCTACATTTTGAACTAACCTTCATTTAGTTTTATTTCTGTGGGTCACATGATATAAAGAGAGCTGTAAAGAAGATATCCTACACTCTGGAAGAACGGCAGGAGTTTTGCAAAGCAGAGAGGCAGGACTTGATGGAATGAAAGCTGAAATCCAATCAAAGATCCCTTAACCAAGTGTTTTTAGGGCAATACACCTATGCACCCAGGGTTCATTTCTTTTTTTTTGTTGGTACTTTTTATATCGTATTTTTTCTTTATATCTTTTTTCCACAAGGTATTTATACATTTATAAGAAGATAACATTTTTACAATGATTTATCTTACAAAGCACAGTTTAATGATCTTAACTGATTGCTTGTGGACTTGCAGCACTTTATGTATGAAGTCGTCATGCATTAACAGTGTGACTTCCCTTTAGGCCTGGTCGGAGTGCTGAGTCATGCACGCTACATGTAATTATGACCCTGCTGGGTGCAGCAGAAGAACATTTGACCTGCTGAAGAACAAGCTTTTGTGATAAAATGAACAGCTGCACTGTACCCAGGAGAAAAATGATGTAGTGGCATATTAAAGATGTTGCTATTTTCATCTCTTCCGGCTCCTTATTTCCAGTTTTTAGTCACAAACACAGGCGTAAGGCTGAAACAAAGGAGAGATTCAACAAATCTACTGGGAATTATTTAGAGGGTGTTTACCCAGAATGTGAAAGAAATCAGCTAACATTTCTTTTTAATAACCTTTCTACTTTTAATACCTTTATTTGTCTAAAGGCATGTTGGTTTTGTCCTGGTTCCCAACAGAACCTCTGAGCAGTGTGTCATCTCTGGAGGTCCACTTTGACCTGCTGGACCTGACGGAGCTGACTGACATGTCTGACCAAGAGCTGGCAGAAGTATTTGCTGACTCTGATGAGGAAAATCACAGAGAGTCCCCAGCAGGTAAGGCCTTCGAAACGAAACGGTCCTACAGTAAACATGATGGATTAGGAAGTAACTGAAAGAGATGAACAAGTCTCACGATTAAAGCTGATCAATTTTCCTAAAGAGGGAAAACAGGTCATCTATAATAGAGTGGAGCTCTATTGGAAAAAGAAAAAGTTCAAATATGCAGAGTAATTACAGGGCCTAGAAATATATTAATTCCTCCTTAAGTTTTTTTTTACATTTTCAACTAACAAATTCATCTGGTATTTGATTGTTTGGTTGCACAGTTTGAGTACCATATTGAACTACCAACAGTAAATTAATAAAATATGAAATAAATGTAAAGAGTCAATAATAATGAATCAGGGATACTAAATAATCTGTATACGTGTTTCAGTGAGATGTAAATAATCATGTCAGCAGGATCCATAAAACTTGTCAAGCAATAATAAACTCAAAGGTCATGGTTTGTAGGCTACATATTTTTTGGTGAGTTCTTTGGGGTTTTTTTTTTTCAGAGGTTCCTTTTGCCGAGTATGTTAACTAATTACAGTGCCTTGACATGTTAATTTCCCAATAACTTTTTCACATTGCCCTTTAAACTTGTGTATCACTGGTGTTAAATGAGGAAGACCAACACACACTAGGTTATGATGATGATGATGATGATGATGATGATGATGATGATGATGATGATGATGATGATGATGATGATGATGATGATGATGATGATAAGTATACAGGAAAGTTATACATCAGGTTTTCTTTGCTGTTAAAAATCTAAAAAATATGAAATAGATTTTTGTTTATCCATCATTATTCAAAATCTCCTTAAAAATCCAGTGTATTCAAAGCCTTTTATAAGTCATCCAATTGATCAATTAAGTCTACCAGTTCAATTACTAAATACAGATATTCTCTGAAGCTCTCGGAGGATTGTTCGGGAATTTTGGAAAACTAAAATATCATAAAGACCAGGGAATAAAGCAACCAGCCAGGAAAGACAGTAGAGGAGACGTTTAAAGCAGGGTTTGGATATGAAATAACCTCACAAGCTTTTCATATCTAATGGAGCACTGTTCAGTCTGGTTTTAATTTATTGTTCTTTTTTTTTTTTTACTTTACATGGAGTTGTCATTGGTGTCTGAGTTGAACTGGATGCCAGTCACTTCTGAGTATCCACACAATCCATTCAATTGCCAAAGTGCACTCTCACAAACAACTGCAGGTGCTTGGTTCCAGGTACTGAAAGATTCCCTTCCATACAGCCCATATTTTTGTCTTCAGGTAACACAGAATACATGTCAGATTACATAATACTATTTATATTTCAGCGATAGTATCTAGGTATTACTTTATTGTATGTCTTGTAACACGTTGGTTGTTCTGTTCTTTTACATCTTTGCAGGTGATGAAGCATACTGAAAATCCCTTTTATCCCTTTTTATCCCTTTTATCTCCTCTTTCTTGCATCTTTTCTCATTTTTTTCTGTTTTTTCTTTCCTGTTCTACGTGCATTGCAGTGTCCAAATAATCTGTAAAACTCTCTGCATAATTATAATAAAGCTATTTATATGCATAAATCAAGTAGGACACTATGGCGATAACCGTACTGCTCCTCTTGTGAAAGTAAAATCCGCCGAACAGTGCGGGAAGTTCCAACCAGAAGTATATTCAGGGAAAAAATGCTAGATGTATAGGTGCTGAACTACTGTTGTGTCAGTCTGCTCATCAAATAATGAGGCTCCAATATAAAGACTATTTTAAAGATATCAGCAAAAACTTACAAAACGTCTCTGTAATGTGTTTTTTTTTATATTTAATTATATAACTTTCAAACTTTCATGTGTTGCTCTGTGAATACACGCTACTTGGTACTTGAGGCATTCAAAAAGTGGTGAGTTTGTAAGGGGTGCTCTTCTAAATGGACCAAGCACACATCTCTGTGGTAAAGTCAAGGCGATGAGAATGTGGAGTAGCCTTTTTTAGGTATGGCATGATTTTCTGAAAGAACTAGCATTTAATCTTCAACATTAGAAAAATCAAGCATGCTTTTCGTATTAATATGAATCAGAAGGTATATATACATACATCTGCACAAAGTTAAAGCTGCAGTCCCAGATTTGGCCCTGAAATTAGGAAGCAGTGATTATTCAGCACATACTGAGGTAAATCCAGTCTCCTGTTTCTCTCTCACTATCACCTCAGAACTAAAAATAGCATTTTAGTCATTTTTCTTGAACAGCATTATCACCTTTATCTTCAAGAAATTCATCTTTTCCCTTGTTCCTCTTTTGGTTTATTGCTGAAGCTTTGTGAAAGGATCTTGCTTAAGTTTTTTTGTTCTTTTTTCGTTGAGCATAATGTTGCTGTTTGAAATGCAAGGACATATTTCTTGCACAGAACTTAGGGAGTTTGTAATAAAGCATACGTTGCTAACAAAAGTGCTGTAATATATGTTAAAGTATCTATTGAATTACTTGAATAAAGGAATAGAAACAAGCTGTGAACCAAAATCTAACACGTTTACATTAACTACACCCTTCATGGACCAACATCATTAATTAGTTCAGATTTTTTAGTACCGGTAAGTCAAAGTAACAGCTGAAGTCACTCAACTAAAAATCACCTAACACGTGTGTAGCTGCATGAAATATTTAATCATGCTTCTTCTTTTTTTTTTATTATTTCTACTCAGCACTGTTGAGCAAATAATGAAATTCAGCACCTTCTCCCAAATAACAATTTATCTTTTGGCAAAAAAGATAACCAAACATTTCAGACTTAAAACAGAGAGGAAATAGACCTTAGTTCAACTGTAGGGAGCAAATATATCCTTTTTTATTAAAAAATATCTGTTATCATACTGAATGAAATTTGCAGTTTGACTTTATGGCGCCTAAGACAATAAAGGCAAACACAAATTAAATACCATGGCAAGATATGTATAAATTATTTCTTTTCTTAATAATGAATTATTTACTGTATATTTAAAAGACATCAACTTGTTACTTCTACAGTCTAATAAACACTCAGATAAAATGTCTCTTTTTTTAACTTAGTTATGATAAGAAACATCATTTATATTTGCAAAATGCTTTTTTTCAATCAACTCCTGTATTAAAATTTAGAAGTTTGTACACATATGTTTAGTATTTATGGAATAAACTCTAGGTTGGGTTTTAAGTAGTTTCAGGAATTGTGGATCATACCTCGGGCCAATTTGCTGTTACAGAGACAGGTCTTTAGGCCACTTTACTTTCCAGCTCTGCCCACAAATGTCCTTAGAGACTGAGATCAGAGCTCTGTGATGGTCACTTCAATACACACACTCTATGGTCCTAAAATTGATTCACTGCTAATCTGGAGGTATGCTTTGGGTCATGGTTCTTTTGGATGATAAAACTTTCAAGCTTTAACTTCCTCACTGGTGTCTTGGACTACTGCTTCAGGGCTTCCAAAATATGTCTTTTCCTCACGATGCACTATTTTGCAAAGTGCACCCGGTATCTCCTGCAGAAAACAATACACACAAAATGAAGTTGACATCATGCAACTTAGCAGTTGATATATTCTTTTCAGCATAATTTCTTTATTTCCTCCATCAGTATGCCAATACGCTTCAGCTTTTGTCTTATCAGATCATGTATTGTGACTCCATAGGTTAACAGTATTTTTTTTTTAGTGTCAGCCTGCATCTCCTTAGCCAAATCTTTTTTTTATGTTCTGGGGCTGATAAACACGCAACCCAAATTGTCTGAAAAATATTATGATGGGACATTTTCCTAGTGTTAAGACTTTGTGTAAGTGCTTGAACTGAAGAAAGTGGCTTTTTTTGAGCATCTGTAAATTGTATTAAACATGAACCAGACTTGTCGTCCACAATGCTCTCTCTGATATCTTGGTTGGTTTCTTTTGATTTTCCTATGATGTCACACAGAATAGCATAGTGTTTCAAGTGTTGTCTTAAATTACATCTACAGGTGTGCCTCTATCTAGCTATGTCAGGTTATGTGGAGGTTTGAAGAGGACCCAAATGCAGAGACTGAAGTGGTTTCTTGCTAATTGAAAAATCCAAAAGGTGGGAACTGAGGCAAATCTCCAAAAATATCAAAATAAAGAAAAACAAAAACCAGAAGACTTCAGGGAAGATACACATAAGAAATGACGAGGAAGCACCTAACAGTGACTGAAGAGGAGGAGTATAAATGGGAGACTGAACAAAGACTGGGTTTATCAGCAGACGAGGAACAGGTGTGGATGGAAGCATCTATAAGGGAGCTGACACAAGGGGGCAACGGAGGGTAAACAGGAAAAAACAAAAACAACTGCAATAACACAAAATGAAAATTAAACCAATTAAAACTCAAAAAGAAAACCTAAACAGAACCAAAACCATGACAAACTACTGCAAAGGCATAATCAATCAAAAGCATACAGGTTATAACATCATCATGTGAGTTTTACCATTTTAGTAAATTATTGCAATCCTACTGTATATATAATTTGACCTTAACTTATGTAGTTTTAGAAAAGTTGTTGAAATAAACCATATCATTATTCTGGCATTTAGCAGATATAAATGACCTGGTAACCCTATGTAACCTTTGGCATTATTCTGACTCTCACAGCAACAACAGCTGTGTTTCTTTATTAACATATATGGCAGAATTAATCAGTTTATTGGAGTGAAGATGACAAACAACACATCAAATTAGACTATTATTATTTATTTCGACTAAAAAAAATAGATGGGGCTGGCAAATGGATTGCTGTCATAAGATGTGTCATCTGGTGCAACACAGTGACCTGATTTATTATTACATTATTCAAAGTTTTATATTTCTACTGTTTTTTTCATGATGTGAAGCTCAATAGCATTAGCTGTCCATAAGGAAGCAGTCTTCATATATATTTTAATAGAGCTATAGAAATGTAAAATTGAAATGCAGTGATATGCAGGATTAATTCAGTCAAGAAGTAAAATAATAGTAAAGCCTTAGGAGGCCTTAAAAGTAAAACAAGCTTAATTAAACAAGGGTTTTAATGAAATAATCAATGCACTGTATGGAAGAAACTATCAGAGGGTCAGTCTATGTGTTTAAAATGTAACATTCAAATATCACTCTAAATAAGACCAATGATTTAACGCGTAAAATAATATATTTTTGGTGGATTCAGATTTTCTAAATTGTGTTTTTCAATCTAAATTATGAATCAGGTGGGAAAACACTGAGGACATGTCAGGGTTGAGACAACGGTTAAAGGGAGGAGGAGCTAAAGATGGGTTACTGAGTTCAAGCTAAACGGAGGCTCCTAAATAATTGATTTTCCCCTCTGGAAACAAAGCCTGTTCCTTCTCAAGCCATTTAAACACAACCAGAATGCAAGGAATTTATTTTTTGCACATTGTCTTCTTAGACTCAAACATTGTGCTGTCTGAAATTTTTCCTTTAATTTGTTTTGTCACAGTCACTTCCTTTTGAAGAGTAACAGATTTTATATTATGTAAATTTTGACATATTGCAAATAATGTTCAGTCGGGGGAAAAAATAAAAAACAGACAATAATTTAAAGGGTTTTTCAATTCTACAGACTTTCAACAAAAGAATGACAATGGTGTCCCATTGGTTTGCCCTTTGTTTTATCCTCAAATAAGCTTCATGAACCATGAAGTTTAGGCTCACACACACAACCGACCACAGGCAGAGCTTTGTCACTTCAGCAGCAGCATGAATGTAACTGATGACATAGCAGTCAATTTGCAACTGTTCAGCTTTTGCTGATTAAAAAACATCATTCAAATAAGAGCTTTTTTAGAGTGGATAATTGCTTTTTAGTCAATACATGTGTTATATTTGCAGTGATCAAATGACTCAGTAAAAATCAATTGAGTAATCCATTTTCAGACTATTTAATGAGAAAGTTTGGCTGCATTTAGAAAAACCATTCAGCAGCAGGTTCCTGGCCCTGTCATTGTGTTTCCACTGAGAAGTATCTAAGCTTTTTTTTTTAATTGAATTATTTGTTATCTAAAAGCTGTTTTGATTAGGTACGATTTACTTCATTCATTTTGTATACACAGATTGGTTACAAAACGAAATTTCTTTTTGTACAGCTCTCAAGACATTTCCATTTCTCAAAGTGCAGTGATCAAATGTAAACATTACACTTAGATATGATTTACAATTTTTCCTACATTCAGCTTTTTTCCCCCGTTTTATTTAACATTCATCAGTCTAATGGCATTGGAAGAAACTGGTTTGGAATCTGCTGGACCTTCATCGGATGCTTCGTAGTCTCTTCCCAGAGGGCAGCAGGGAGAACAGTGCATGTTGGGGGTGTGAGGGGTCATTTATAACGTTACAGGCTTGGGAAACGCAGCGCTGGGATGAAATGTGTTTTATGGAGGCAAGAGGAGCCCTGATAATCTTCTCTGCTGTTCTCACTACACTCTTCACCTTCTTCCAATCTTAAGGCTAATTTATTCTTCTGACGCATAGCCTCTGCAACCCTCAAATCCGTCTCTGTGCCTGGCCACGCCCCTCGCGCAGAGGCTCTGCAACCGTCGTCGCACACCTCAAAAAAACCCTGACTACACATTGGATGGTCGCAAACCTGCGCAGACCTCAAGTGGAAGTGCGCAGACAAAAAGCAGCTGTGATTGGTCCTTGGTATGCCTTTCCGGCTTTCTGCATGGTCGTCCTTCTCGATTCGGTGCCGGGTTGCGCCATTTTTAAAAACCAAATCACTTTTGTGCCTTTTTGACCAGTGAGGTGGTGTTTACTGTCCAGGTGGGGGTGTCTGTGATGTGCACCCCCAGGAATTTGGTGCTGTAGACCATCTCTACAGCTTAGCTGTTGATGAGCAGTGGAGCGTGGTTAGGCAAATTTCTACTGAAGTCAACGATGATCTTTGTTTTCTCCATGTTCAGGATCAGGCTGTTATCTTTGCACCTTTCCACCAGCTGCTCCACCTCCTCTCTGTTGTCCAGGTTGTTGTCGTCTCTCATGAGGCCCACCACCGTGGTGTCTGCAAACTTCACGATGCGATTGGTGGTGAACTTGGGGACGCAGTCATGTGTCATTAGAGCTAACAGCAGGGGGGTCAGGATGCAGCCCTGAGGGGAGTCTGTGCTTAGACTGATGACATTAGAGGTGTTCTGTCTGAGCTGGACTGATTGAGGTCTGTTAGTGAGGAAGTCTAACAGCCAATTACAGAGGGGTGTATTGAAGCCCAGCTGTTCCAGTTTTCTTATCAGATGCTGGTGTTGAAAGCTGAACTGAAGTCCAGGAACAGCATCCGCATGTGGGCGGTTCTTCTCCTCCAGGTGTGCCAGGCTGAGGTGAAGAGAAGAGGACATGGCATCCTCAGTGGAGTGGTTCCGTCAGTAGGCAAACTGGAACGGGTTGCATGTTGGGGGGAGACTGGAGATGATGTGTTTTTTTAACCAGCCTTTCGAAGGACTTGATCATGATGGGAGTGCGACAGGCTGGTAATCATTGAGTGAGTTGACCTGAGGCTTCTTTGGAACCGGAATGACGGTGGCAGACTTGAAGCATTCTGGCACTATGGATTGGTTCAGCGAGGTATATGCCTTGCCATATCCTGCTGGTGTTTCTGGCGACGTGGAAAAGATTTTGGATTTTCTGGCTTTGGTTCTGCTTTGCTGATCTGATGGCACGGTTTAAATTGGCACGCGCTGTTCTCAGTGCCTCTTTATCACCAAACTTGAAGGATGAGTTCCGTGCTTTTAGTGTTTTCCGAACCTCTCCATTTATCCAGGGTCGTTAGTTGCTCGGATGGTGACGTTCTTTGTGACGCTGACATCCTCAATGCATTTGTTGATGTAGGCTGAAACAGTCATGGCATAAACATCTATATTTATTTTGTTGTCATAGGTTGCTGCAGCCTTGAAGATATTCCAGTCAGAGCATTCAAAACAGTTTGGGAGTTTCTCCAAGGCACCCTCAGACCACCCTCAGACCACACTCGGACCTTTGGTTAGCTGGGGCTTGTAATTTACAGTTATGCAGTTTCACAGAATCCAATGTAGTCCAAAATGATCTAATAATAGTAGTACAAGCCAATAAGATATTCACATTTGGATTCAATGAAAGTGCAGCTGCATCCTCATTAAGTTTTTTATTTCATTTTCCAACTGCACATTTTGTAAACTGGTCAGAAAAATGATCTGTCTAGGGAAACATAGACAGTTACACCAGATCTGTGACTTTGCAGCAGTCATTTATACGGGGCAAGTACGCGTGACATGGGAGAAAAACAATCCACTATTAGCAGAAACAAACATTGAATAGAATCAACAAATCTATCTGCTTCAATAAATTGAGTTTCAGAGGACATAAAGAAAAAAAAAGCACAGTTAACAAGTTTTTTTATTGAAGAAAATAATAGAGTACACTGTGGTTACGAAGACAGTATAATCTTTTAGTAGCTTGATCTGTGAGGAAAACAGCTGAACAGAGGACCACTGAGACATTAACACTATTTTGAGATAAAATTTAAAAGAAGAAGCATAATGACTAGAAGACCGGCCTGCTGTTCTACTTTTAAATTCTAATAGCCATTAGTACGCCTGCAGGGAGGGAAGGACTCTGTTGGGAACTATTACAGATGTATGACGGATTTAATGGGAGCCAATGAAGAGAAGCTATAATCCATTGAAAATGGTCTCTTCCTTTAATTATGAACTGTATTCTTTCTATATTTTTTCCAAACAGCTAAATCATCATTGATAAAAAAGGTGCATTGATACTACCATTTAAAATGCAGACAAAAATTGTATCCTTCAAATCTATAGTTAAGAGCTACTTTCTCTCTTCAGCCTTTCGGCTTTGCTCCTCCTTTGGGAGCACAAGTCTGTTTATAAAAGCACCACCGATTGTAGAAAAGGTCAGATTCCAATTCAAACTGACTGCTTTTAGCACTGTTCTAAGCCTTTAATGACCTCACAGATCATTAAATGCTTGTCTTAGTTGCCCTAGTTTTTAGCTTTATTTGGGCTGTGCAAGAACACATATGCAGACAAAAAAGAAATGTTATGTTAGTTTGTTTTGTTCGATCTTTAACTCAGGAAAAACAAACACATGCACACATGTAAATTTTTACAAACACTGAATTAATGTTACAGCTTATTGTGATGTATAGTTTACTGTTCTGCAACACAATATGCTGAACCACAATCATAGAAATACTAACTTTCAAGCTGTACCTTACAAAGTGTTGGAAAACTGGAACACAAAGTGATTCAAATTGACTAACAGAAGCAGAGAAGAATATATTTATAGCACTGTTGCGACATAGACAGCTTGGTGCCTGGCAAGAGAACAAGGGGCAAAAAGGAAATCATCTTTACCATTGTAATGCAGAAATATTTTCCAATTGTCTTTCCATCTTTCCTGCAACCCCAGTGCTAAAAGAGACTCAAACAGGGAATGAAAAGCATGCAAAATTATCATGTGTGCATTACACAGGCAACATTCACTTTACACAAACTGCAGATATTTATTTAGTAACATTAATACACCAGGGAGGTTACTTCCATGGCACACGCGACTGCGGAGTCCTTCCTACTTCAGAAGAGGTTGACATCTCATTAAAGTCCAACAGGGAGGCAATCAATCATCTGAGATCAATATTTGTCTTAATCCAGCAGCTCTGCTCCTTTTTCATCGGCTCTCAGTCTTTAATTCATGGATGGAAACTATGCGTTTCTGAGGAGATATAAAACCAGAGCAGCAGGAAAGAAAAAGCCAAGCATTAATCTAATATGTGCTGTGAGAATGAGCTCCCTTTTACTCATTTGTAGATGATTTGATGTCATCTACCAAGGGTTGATATCACCACCAAGTGGCTTAAAATGATAGTAAAACCTTAAACTCAGCTCCATGTCTGACCAGTCTTGGTGTCTTTCAGGTTGTGCATTTACAACTTTTTAATTGCTTAATGAATGAAATTATTTTCTTTGACTTTATCTGAAGAAAAAGTCAGATATGACGTGCCCTTGCTTTGTTAATGTTTTTGTCTTAATTTTATTGTTTTGTCCTAGATGCAAAAATGTGAAGAAAAATGAAACAGGATAAAAAAAATGGGTTTTTTTGAACCTGTAGTCTCCTGGAGTTATTAAAGTGTAGACTCACCTTCCAGTTACAAATCTGTTTCTGTTTCTCTTTACCAGATTTCATATATTATTGTCTTTGCTTCATAAAGTTCAATGGGGGGGGTGGGGGTTTGGGGGGACTTAAACAATCTGCTGGATAACCCTCCACCAAACTGTAAAAAGCACTTGTTATTGCATTTGACACAATATGGCTGCACCATCAGTGTGAATGACTGAATATAAATAATTTTGGAGTCTTTCAACTTGAAAAGGTGTTTTTTAAGCAGAGGTTGTTTAGATGGGAGAGACAGCAGGCTTTCAGCAGCCTAATATGTGAGTTTTTACATGATAAAACTTCAGTAATTTTCTTAACTTACATCAACTTACTAATTTTCTCTAAATAAACCTCAGAGGTATTCCAGAGTTTTGTGGTTTGACTGGATTTTAAATTGAGTACACATAATAAATGCAAGTTTAATACCATAATTGTGCCTCCATTTCACGAGTATATAGTCAGTAAATAACAATAAATGTCAAGAAGCATTTATTTCATGAAGGTTATTTTGTATGGAAGAGCAAGTTTTAGTGTAAAGTATGCTATAAAGATTCAGTTTCATCCTGTGTTGAGCTCCTCATATAATTGCCAGTGTAATTAAAATGATAAACGTAACACTTAAACTTTCTCCAGTATAGTTTCTATAAATTATACCAGAGAATTGTCATTTCTGTGCTTTTATCCTTAAAGAACCAGCAAAAACAAAGAAAATATCCATCTGTTTTAACCAGTGTTGTCTCTGGTCCCCAGGTTCCCACCAGCCTGTGCTGCCCAGGGGTGGCTACATGCGCTCCCCGTCATGGACGCGGTGCAGTAAAGTGGAGCTTCCTCGTGAGAGAAAGCATCACAGTGACTCAGACACAGCAGAGCCCTTAATGAAGCTAGAGAGGACAAAGCACCCGTAAACCCCAACATGGAACAAGAAGGAGAGAGACCGCCCAGAGCCTGTGGGACAGATACAGTGGTGAAACCAAACCACCAAGACGTCTCAATCTGCCACTGTACGCTCAGCCGATGTCTAACAGTGCTCATCTGTCGAGGCTCAGCTCTGGAAACTCTGCTCTCTACTTTAAAGATAATGATGATGTGCAATATTCTCACTGTTCCTACTCTCTTCTCACACTAATACGAGCAAACCTTTGCAGCCATCATGTTTTTATAGGAGAAGGATTGTTTTTTTTCCTACACTGGTCTTCCAGATGAAACAGACAGGGTATGGGGTTAACAGTGTATTGGCGCCTTTTTCCTTACAACACCTCAGGGTGGGCCAGTATAATTAGATTGGCCATAAAGGTTAAAGCCACAGTGATGGCAGACCTTGAGACATTAGCTAAAAGAAAAATGAAAACATCCCACTGATGCTGACTGAGATTTACTGTGTTTCTTATAAATTCATCATGCATTTTTTGCTGCATCTAAAGTAAACAATGGTAGCCTTAACAGAGGATGTGTGAGGTGAATCTCTATCTTTTAGTGAAATGTGTGCTGTGATGCAAAATGCCTGAATGAAAAACAGTTGCACTTCTCTCTCTAAATTGTACACCTAGGCGCCCCCTGCAGGATTGTTGTTCGTTGCAACAACAAAGACACCAAGCAGTAACATGCAATAATTCTTTCCATACTCACATTTTCTTTACCTTTTTTAAGACACCCCACCACCACCAGCCAAAACACAAATTTTTGGGCTGCTACAGCTGCAGTATGCAGACGCCCGTGACAGTGATTACTTGAAATTAAAATAAATCCATGGCAAATTTCAGCCTGATTTGTGTGGATGCCAAAAGAAGCAAAACAACAAATACCTGGTTAGAAAGTGCCAACATTTTTTTTTTTATGATACAGTTAATTCTTTACTGCCTGTGAATGGGTAACATAACGCTTAGTTTGTAAAATGTATGGGCTCCTTTTAGAAGGAGTGTTAATAATTCAGAATGCCGTGACACACTGGATAAGGTGAAGCTTTAGGATGGTTGAAGATTCAATAAAGTATGGCTCCTTGTATGTTTTCTTGTCTGTTTTTTATTCTGTATGCTATACTTGTTGAAGTTACATTTATTAACTCAGTAATGATGCTCAGACGATTTAAAGTTTATAAGGTTTCTGCAACAGATTCACTCACAAAGTGAATTAAAATTGTTTAGATCATAAGGATATTTGCAATAATGCATTCAAACTTTTTAGGAATATTAAAAACTAACCCTGCAATTATCAATACTGCTCCACAGAGACATAAAAAGGTGTGCTAGCCTCAGTAGCCTCATACAAAACAAATCAGTATGTTTGTCCTACCCTTTGTACATGTCATCAGATTTAGAAATATTACAAAAAAGTGTCATTTTGACTGATGTAATAACAAATTGAAACACTTTTTTTAACATATCAATTCTGCACCTTGACAGAAATATTAATATTGGATTAATGTCACTGAGAAACATTAAGTTAGTTAATAAGAAATAATCTCCATGCATGAATTAAAAAAACATAATCTAAAACAGTTATTGATTTAAAACATGCAGAAAACGTACATTCTGGAGTTTTATAAACATAATGGAACAACTAATTGAAAGAAATATTTTAAAATTTGGTATTTCAAGGACAAATTTCCAGCAAAAAATCAACCAAAATAAAAGCTGAACGCAGAGCATTCCTGGAAAGAAAACTGTTGGAGGATGCAAAGGCTGGAAGTTTGGGTGGAGGATCCAGGAACTAGAATTAAAATGGAAAAGTTTAGATCTAGGAAGATTCATGTGTGGGAATGGCCTGGTCAAAGTCAAACCAATTTCAATTTAGCCATCTACAGTATATGTGTGTTCTTGGCTGAGCTTGAGATATCCTGCACACAGGGCAAATATACCTGTCTCTAGGTGTGCTATGGGTAGTTATACAAAGTTTGGACTTTGCTGAATGCATATGATCACCAACCTATTTTTACATATGATTTGTACAAAATGCATGTGGATCCCTCTTCTTCCACCTCATATTTAGCTCATATTTTGTCTGGACTACATGAGTAATCTAAAAAACAAAGCTTGAGGTTGAAATATGGATACAAATATTTTTGCAGGATACTGTTCATTTGTGAATGAAGCACAAAACAATCTGCACATCCTTATCTACAGGTAAAGAGCTGATTTGCTTTCTTTATTGTTCTCTTCACTTCTCTGCCTCTCCTTTGGTCCTTCAGGTAGTAAATTTTCCTCTTCAAAGTCCAGCTCTTCACCAAACTCCTCATATGAGCTCTTCTCCTGAAAGGGTCGAGGTCCTAGAAGCTCAACCATGTCGACTATGTTCAGCATCTCCTTTTCAAGAAGACGCTTTGCCACCTAAGATTAACAAAAAAAATATTTCATAACAATAAAAAAAATCAATTAGCTAACAACAGCTCAACAATAGCCAACAATTCACCTTTTCAACCATCTCCTTCTTGTCTACAACAAGCTGAAATGTTCGCTTGAAGGCGACATCCACCAGTGTTCGGACCTCCTGATCTATGAGTTGCGCTGCAGATTCACTGTAGGGCTTCTCTTGGAAAGCATTTGGCTGAAGGTGGAGGTCAAATGAAACCAGGCCAACAGCCTTGTTCATTCCAAACTGTACAACCTGAACAAGAAATGATCATTGCTAGAGTAAATATCCAACATGCAAGAAGAACATTACAAATTATTTTGTAACTTGGCAGGGATCCTGGTTGTTTTTTGAGTTATTATCCTGATAAACACACAATGGTAATTACTTGCTCATACGCTGTCTGTGTGACCTTCCTGAGGTCCTCCTGGGCTCCAGTAGAGATTTGTTTGAAAAAGACCTGCTCAGCCACTCGACCTCCTAACATCATGCACATCCTGTCAAACAGCTGATCCTGGCTCAGCAGGTGCACCTCTTTACCTCGATACTGTGCATAACCCAGACCTCTGCCATGAGGGGTAATGGATACCTGATGATAATGTAAAGTACAAATCTACCTAATTAAACATAGAAACTAGGATCTTATTTCATGAGAAATGGTGAACCATATTGAAGGGGATACCTTAAACAGTGGTTCTGCATGCTCAAAGAACCATCCTGCTACGGCATGACCTGCCTTGTGATACGCCACAGTTGTCTTTTCTAGAAGCTGAATCGGCTGAGCGTTTTTCTCCAAACCTGAAATCAGAAATATTGGTTTACACAATCAGTTGACAGCAAAATCTTCCCAGATTTTTGCATGAAACACCAAATCTATGCGTAGTTTTTATCAAAATGTTTTACTCTACATTTTTGAATTCATATCAAAATTGGTCTCTGATATGAAACATGCTTTCAGAATGATTAACATTTAGTTGTTTATCAACTAGATGTTGATCATTTTGATGTTGATAATAGTTAATTAGCCCAGAGATAGTTCTTATAAAAAATACAAGAAAGTAATAGTTTTGAAAAATTAAAGGCATGAAATACTCAACTCACAAAATGTTCACACTATTTATATTCAATCTTTCTTCCATCACTGATTAGAAAATAAAGGAATTGTACTTTAAATATAAAATTTTTATGATTTATTTTTGCTTCTTGTTCAACAAAATGCATTTTCAACAATGTGTATTCTAATTGACAAAATCATTTGCTTTAGATAAATTAATGTTTCAGTTGACTCTTAAAAATATATTTTATTATCACCACGTTGTTCAATCTGGGCGGTTTGTCTTTTATTTCTCACTAGAAATTCTGATTTTGAAATTCTATTCTGTCTGTTTTTCTGAAATTTCTTTTATTCATTTTTTTATTTTATTGAAATTGATATTGTATTTTTTTATGTCCACATATAGCAAGTAAAACAAGCAGTCAGGTATTCTGTATCTTTTCTCATGACCGCTATATAAGTTTATTATAAAACTGAGCACTCAAATGTCCAAACTAGGATGAATGATTTTGCCAAAAATTGAAATTGCGATTAACTGTGTCCAAAATTGCGATTTTATTTCTGTTTTCTTCTGCACTTACTCCAAGTTTATAGATGTTTTACACCAGGCTTACAGTTTATGAAATTTTGCATGCATACCCAGAGATCATTCTTACAGGACTTTATTGTAAGTGCTTACTCCTACTTGCATGCATGGATCTGCATGCTAGCTGCAATTCTCACTACTGTGTGGCCCTGAAGGGCTGGAGAGAAAAGTTTAGTTTCTAAAAAAAATTTTAATTAGTGTCGTACTGTTGTTAAATATGATGTGATTAAAAATCAGTGCCTCTGCGATTTGAAAATTGCATTTTGTTTTTGTTTAACGTACCTCCAATGACTCTCTCAACAGCCTGTTCAAAGTGTTGAGCACTGATGTCCTGGCTGAGGTGGCGAGCAGCTCTCAGTGCAGCTTCATTACAAACATTGGCGATTTCAGCCCCTGATACACACAAGTACTAGTTAAAGGGCCTAGTAATATAACTGTCATCTGATGCTTTAAAATGTTTGTATGTTTGGATTAACTAATTTATTACAGGCTTGATAGTAAAACAGTTTACCATTTTTTAAGCTAAGATAATAGCATCAGTAGCAGATGCTTTCTATTCTTACCATTGAGACCTGTGGTCTGTAAAGCCAGCTTCCTAGACAAATCTTCTAAATTTAAACCAGGCCCCAACTTCAAAGGTCTCAGATGCACTTTGAAAATGGATGCTCTGCCTTTAATATCTGGCAGGCCTGCAGGAAAGGAAAAAAACAAGCATGGTATGACATTGGTGATCCATTATTAAAGCAATATTAAGCCAATTTGCTCTGCTTTCCTCTACTGACAATGAAGCCTTTTATGTAAACAAATACATTTGAATTACTGTATTGCAAAAGTGACCATAATTCAACATGGTAAGTAGCTTCATAAATGACTTAGATGTAACATTATTTTAGTTAAGTTATAGGTAAAGAAAGATAAGACCCTTCTAGGCAAATGTTATACTTTAAATATATTGAACCTTTCTCACATTTTTTCACATTACAACAGCAGAATTGATATTATTAGGATTTAATTTGATAGAATGAAAAAATATCATTAGGATGGAAAAGGGTTTGTAAATAAAAACATGAACTGTTTTTGTGCCAATTACTCTAACTCTTTAACAGTAACCACATTAGTGAATAGAGTCAACTTGTTTAACTGAATATTTTTACAAAAAAAAAAAAAAAACAGTCTGACACTGGGCAAATTTTAACTCTCTTCCACCCCTCTTACATACGGTAGTGGCAGCATCATGCTGTGGAAACACATCTGCAGAAATAGAGAAGCCATTGGGGATAAATGGCAAGATGAAGTGAGTACAAAAAAAATAAATAAATAAATAAAAAAAATAATTAAGTGATCTAAAGATGAGGAGATGGAGGTTCAGATTCCAGCAGAGCTAGAATGGTTCATGTTTAAGCCCATTCAAGCTTCAGTCTGCCGCTCAAAGTCCTGACCTAAATCCAATTCTGAATCTTTGACAAAAAAAAGGACACTTTAGCTGTGGGGAAGAGCCCCTCCAAATACCCTACCAAAACAATTCTCTTGATATTTAATACAACAGACTAATTGAAGTTGTTTCAGGCCTTTGGCCAATATTAAATTATATCAAAGGTGCTCTGAGTCTTTCCTTTCTAAAACCTTTCTTGTAGACATGGCTATATTTTTCAGAAATGTCATTATTTATATAAAAATAAAAATCAAAGATCCAAAATGTTTTGTTGATCAAGTGCTGATGCAATGAAGTCACTGAAATACATCAAAATACATCAAAATCAAAAGGGGGGAGATATGGAGCATTGATATAGAGTTTTCTCTTAAGGCACCTTCTGCTTGTTATTGTAAACTGAATTTAATTAGTTTCCAGTTGCAATGAAAACAGAAACACTTCCTAAAGATGCCTTTCTGGGAAAGTCAAATATCCGTCTCCAGTATTGCTACTGCACATGCACGATGTAGAAGTTACAGATAGATAGATTTGATACAAAGGATGGTGGCGTTTTAAATCTGATGCAAACTCAAACATATTTCTCGTGGTTTCAAAGTTAAACTAGAGAGAAACGCCTTGCTTTTGGTATGTACGGTATTAGTTTCAGAAACTAGCACACCAGCTAATGACAAATTGCACCATTGTCCGACTTTCAAAATAGAAGGTCCTAATTTCCCCTAAAGTTATAAATGTGTGTGTGCATAATTGTTTGTTTCTGTGTGTACTGACAAGCAGGTATTGACAATGAATACAAGAACGTAGCCTCCGGCCCACAATCTACTGCAGTTGTGGGTCTAAAGACTCTTGAGCAAGAACATTAATATTGAAAGAGGCTCAAAATCCAGTCTGATCAAGCTTGATCTACTCTGGAATAACTGGCTTCCAGGGGTGTGAAGCCAGTAGACACATATTTATAGCATTTAATGCAGCAAAGGGTCGTTCTACAAAGCTGAAAGTCTGGGGGCTGAATATAAAAAACCTGACACACTTTTCAGATTTTCATACATCTTAAAAAAGTGCATTTCTTGTTTCTTCTGTATAACAATTAGGTTTTTCTTCCTATTGTTGTATCGTAGGAAATGTTGATTTAAATCATATGACAACATATTAAAAAACAAACTTTTTCTAAACAGTTATATATTAACCCTTTCATTGTTTTCTTATATTTTTTTTTTCATAAATAGATCAGATCTCTGCACAGATTGCATCAAGCAAATTAAATATTCTCTGAACAAAAAATGTCAACCATCCCACAATCCCCAGAAACATAAAAGCACACAGACAGCACCGTATGGGTTTAAATGCTATTAGAGAGAACCAGATGAGAAAAGAAGATGCAAATTGAATGAACTTTGAAATCTAACCTAAGTATCTCATCTCTTGTAAAAAAATAAAAAATAAAAATAAAGAAAATAAATAAATAAAAAGGTATGCTCAGATCTGAATACATTTCAGAGCAGGTGAACTGTAGCAACAGTTCATCACAAAACACAGGCAATTTAGGCCGAAAACAAAAATATGTAAACAGGAAAATGTTGTATAAAGTACAATTAAAATGGACTTTTCCAAAAAAAACTTACATAAGAACAGGAAATTATACAGGAAGACAGGAAAAAAAACAACAGGGAGAGATGAGAGTCTTCAGAAAAGAGTCTGTTCTGCTGTTCTTTACCCAAATGAATATGTCGATCAAAGCGCCCCGGTCTCATAAGAGCCGGATCCAGGATATCAGCTCGATTGGTGCCGCCTAACACCACGATGTTAGTGTTGCTGTTGAATCCTGCAGCAATAACAATATGCAGGGCTTTTAAAATGCAATATAAGGATTATGAGGGGAAAAAAATAACATGTTAAAAATGTTTACCATCCATTTCCACAAGCAGTTGGTTCAGAGTGTTTTCCTGCTCGTTCTGCCAGCCAAAGCCCTCTCTGCCTCTCTTCCTGCCAACTGCATCAATCTCATCAATAAAAACTATGCAGGGTGCCATTTTGCGAGCCGTGGCAAACACATCTCTTATCTAATAAACAAATCATAAGTTGTTTGTATCATGGGGAGACGACACTTTTAAGCACATTCCACTCCTTTATAAAGCAGGACTCACTCTTGCAGGGCCCATCCCTACAAAAACTTCTTGAAATTCGGAGCCATTGACTGTGATGAAGGGGACATTGGCCTCCCCTGCAGTGGCTTTTGCTAGCAACGTTTTTCCAGTTCCAGGGGCTCCTGATAACAGTGCACCCTGAAAAGATAAGAAACCTCTGATATAAGGTGAAATGGAAATGTATCAAACTTATTATGCAAGCAAAAAATCTTGGATGCACTTAATATGAAAATATAGCCAGACCTACCTTTGGGATCTTAGCTCCCAAGTCATGGTACTGATCTGGGTTCTTAAGAAAGTTTACTAACTCCAAGATCTCTAGTTTGGCCTCTTCACAGCCTGCTACATCCTTAAAGCGAACAGTTCCAGTTTCTTTAACTATCTTAACTTTTGATGCATTCATCCCAAATGGATTTCCTTTTAAACTGCTGCCATGTGCTCCTGCCATGGGCCCTTGTCGGGTTGCAAAAAGTAAGAAGCCAACCAGGAATAAAGTTGGGAGGACACTTAAAACCATTGACCTGTGGATGAAGAAAAGTAGGATGATACTAGAACATAAACAAAATGTAATCAAAATGCAGCTTTAGTATTTAAATGAATCCAACCCGTCACTTTCACTGGTGTAGAGTACAGGTATTTTTTGTGTGGAGTCCAGACCCATTTCCTCCTGAACCATGTCCAGCTTATGTTCAAATGAAGCCACACTACCAATGTTGAACCACAAATAATTCTAAAACACAAAAACAAGGAAAGAATTAAGATGCAGCCCTTCTCTGAGAAGAAGCAGGACACAGCCGTATCTTTTCCTACTGACCACTTCTGATGAGTTCACTCCATCAGCAGGAAACACTTTGACATACTGTTTATTGACTACCTCTACGCGCCCAACCTGTGTGGACAACATGATCTGTTTACACTAACAACGAAAAAGGATTAAATGAGAAAGAAACTGAAAACAAACTAATCTCACCAAGCCTTTGCTCAAGAACCGATGCACAAAATCCATCCAGGAGATCTGGACTCCGGTCTCCCTGAAGTGGAAGTATAGAAACGCTGTGGTCATACCTGCTGCACCTAGTGCAATGTTCTGCACAGTCCTTTCATCTAAGGGAAAATCTTTCTAGAGGATTGGGAAATGTCGAAATGAAAACAAGTCAGCTTATCACTGCTAATATGGATTGTTACAAAGGAAACCTAAGGAAACCCGAAAGGTATAGGTGCATTTTATTAAAACCTAAAAACATCAATAATTTCTCATTCTTAGCCTCAATGATAATTTTCCTATGAGTAAATATCTTTTCCATCTTTCCTTTTATATAAATATGTATGGTAACAAGAAATAAAGGCTTTGTATGTTTTCAATGGTAATGGTATGTTTCATTTATCTTTGCATACTAAATAAAAGGGTTGAATGATTTGGGCAAAAAATCAAAGTTGCGATTATTTTTAACCAATATTATTATAGGTTTCAAAATAAAATTGCGTTGCTTCTAGATACTTTATTTTAACCTTCTGTTAAAAAAAAATGCATGCATGAACCTGCATGCTAGCTGAAACTCTCTCTGCCTTTCAGTGTTTTATTTTTTCTTCAGATTTACAAACTCCACAATTAAATAGCATCCTTATCTTAAAGATATTTACTAGATTTTGACTACTTAAATGAGAAAATATCATATACTTTCATGGATATTTTCTCATAAATTTATACTACAGTTTAAAAGGTATTTATTTTTTCATGTTAAGCTGTGTAAAACATGGATAAAAGGATTTATACCTTAAAACGTGTCCACCACTGGGATTCCTTTTTACCTCCTCCTTTTTCACCTCTGCCATCATTTCCTTCCTGTTTTTGGCTTCGAAGTGAAATTTGATCCCTCTTTCTTGTATCTATATATTAACAGCCAAACATGAATTGTAGAAAAGCAGACTTCAAAGCATATTTCAAAATCCCTTTGATAATGAGGTCTCTTTCAATGAGTGTTCTGCTGCCAGTTCACTATTCTTTTGGAAATAAATGTCTTAACCTGACAGAACAAATTAAACGAGGAAATAATCACACTGGCTACACTGGCCAAGAAAATTTGGGTCACTGGGTCTAGTCATCAGTTGGATTTATTGTTGTGTGAAGCATAAGATGGCACATTGTGCTCTTCACGTACCTTTTGGAAGCCTGTTTGAGCTCAATAACCGTGAAAAACTGTTGTGAGGCAGTCCTCCACATCTTCTTCCAATGAGCAATGCCATCTACATAACAGATGAAAAGCTTTGATATGCAATATATCTGTATACCAGAGAGGTACAACAGCTGTATGACGGTAGAAAAAGATTTATAAAAATCTAATTAGGTTTTAAGCTATAAGAAACCCCCCTTTGTTTTCTTCCAGCATTATAGGATTATTTAATCTTCTTAGTTAGGTCCTTGGTGCTGTAAAAGTCTGTGACATTTCACCTATTTTTATATGATAACAATTTTTTCACTAAAATCTTAAAAAAAGAAAAACTTTTGGGGAGTAAATTTTACTTAGAATATTTGTTCTCAACATTTTTACAAAAGCTAAGCTTACTTCATCAACAACACAGCTCCCACTGACTTTAAATCTTTACACTTGTCTTAATTTTCTTACAGAATTTAAAACCAGAAAATAAAATAGATTATCCCCCCATCCATCATGTTAAAACAAGAACAGCAAAAAGAACATTATGCAACTCAGGAAACTCGCATATAAACTGCATAATCAGGGCCTCTTGGTCCCATGAGGATACAAACAGAGAAGGAATGATGCAGAAACAGCCCATGTTTGTTTGTTTGAGGCTTTGAGGGGCAGCTGTCAGTAGTAGCCTAACGCAAAGTTTTTTTCTCACGATAGATGCGGAAACCTACAGTATGCATCTTAAAGGAAACGCTGATGAAAACTACATAATATATAATTTATATTAATATGCATATTTTTGCGTCTGTGTTTGCATATCTATGTTATCTCATGCTGATTTGCTTGTTTTGATAAAAAAAAAAACTATTTTCCTTACCCAAGCCTTTCTGGAGCGAAAATGAAAATAAACTGTGGAAAAGTTTCCTTTAAAAATCCGGAGGTTCCATAGAGGACGCATGCTGAGTAAGAGGAATCCCATCAGTGTGACAGAAATAGGAATATGGATCCTGGTCTCATACATCTGTAGCCATCTGTCCAGAGACGCACAGTGGAGGCTGAGCTCTGAGCGGCTGGAGGAGCGCAGCGCGCACCTAACTACAAGTTCAACCCACAATCTCGCGAGATATTTAGGCTCAGAGCCATGGAAAGAACTATACAAATTTGGAGTTATCAAAATATTTCCGGTTATGACAATTATGTTTTTGTCTGATACTCCTTTGTTTATTTTATGACGCTATTATAAATAGATAACCAGGTTAAAGGAGAAAAACAACGCAAGCTACTGATACTTAGGCAAAAATCAATTGATACCTAAAGACAGGGCCCAAAGTGGCAGCCTAGTGGTTAGGGGGGAGTTCAAGCCCCACTCCCACAGACTACCACTCTGAGTCTCTGAGCAAAGACCCTTAACCTCACACTGCTCCCCGGGTGACGCACAATGGCAGCCCACTGCTCCTCAAGGGGATGGGCTAAATGGAGAGAGTTAATTTCATTGCTCTGTACTTGTGACAGTGCAATGACAATAAAACGCTGGAAAAAAAACAATTGGAGGCTGTGCAAAAATGTCTCAGAAATAATTCTAGGTTAGAGCAGGTTTTTATCCAGAACCAGCGATCAGGTGTCTGTGTGCACCCTGTACCCCTAACTTGCCTCTTTTTAATTCAGTTATTTGTCCTATTAAATCTACAGCTCTCTTCCCAGAAATTATTTATTTTATGTATTAATATGGTGGAAAAAACAATGTTTTTTAGACAGAGATGGACTGGAGTCAAGACTGACCAGAACGTCTCTGCAATTTCTGGCTTTAAGCTTAAAATAGGAACACAAATGTATACCAGGAAAAATTATGCAGCAGGAGGGTTATATGCGTCATGACTGAAGTGTCATTCATTTACCCCTCACTGAGGACTTCATGGGAAAACGTCCATGCACTTTATGAATGCTCTGATGTATGCAGTTCAATGCAGTGAGTAATGCTCTGATCTTTAAACTTGGAAGCAAAGTCCAGTGGATTGTTTTTTTACTTTCTAGGTATGACTATGACCAGAGTGACTGAAAATCTTCACCAGCATACAGTCCCAGAGGACCTTCATGGCTCCCTGTCAACTTTAAAAGTCCGTTCAAAATCCTCCTTTTCACATTCAACGTAATCCATAATCTTGCTCCCCATACCTCTCAGATCTCCTTCAGATTGCTTCCCCTACCTGTACCCTTAGATCCTCCATCCACCTTGTTGCTTTGCTCTGCTCTGCTCCCTAAGTCTGGAATTCACTCCCTCTTGATACTCTTAATATTTACACTTTATCTCTATTTAAATCCAGACTAAAAATGAATCTGTTGAAGACTGCATACTTCCACTCACTGCCTCCCCTGTAATGTTAATAATTTTTATTGTTAATTGTTTGTTGTATAGTGTCCTTATGTGTCCCAAAAGGGGCTTTGAATAAAATGTACTATTATTGTTAACCGTAGTATGTACAAAATCAACTTCATTGAAATGAATATTCCATTTATTGAGCAACGATTGTTATAGAAAAGTATATTACCACCGAAAATAGAATACAATAATGCACTGAATAAATATACGTGTAGTCCAGCATGCGCTCATGTACATAACATACCATATCTTCCCATGTTTATTTATAAACTGCCTAAAAACCGCTGCTAGCTAAAACAATGTGCTATAAATAGCTTCAATTTACTGTACAAAGGTACAGACTATGAGAAAAAAAACAGTCTAAAAAACACAAGATAATACATCAAAACAAAACACTTAACAGAGACAATAAAAGCAATTTAAAACAAACAAGGTAGAAACAAGGTAAAAAAAATAAAAATACCCTGCCAGTTTAGAAAGCCAAAGAATAATAACGGGTTTTAAGCCAGGTTTTTATTGTAGACAGTGAATAGGCATCACTCATGCTTGGTGGAAGCTTTTTATAATTGAAGAGAAACAACAGAAAAGGCCCTGCTCCTTCTGTACCAGCAGGAGCTGCTGGTCAGCTGATCTGAGAGCATAAATAGGGATGAAGAAGCTTGGAGAGGCAGTGTGATTGCAATGTCATTCAAACACTTAAAAACAAAAATAAGAATTTTTGGAATGACGGCTAAATGCACAGAGAGCCAATGGAGTAAGGTCAGAACAGGGGTCGTATGCTCTGTTCTGTTTATATTAATACCTGTTAAAAGACATGCAGCAGCATTTGGAACCAGCTGTAGATGAAAGAGTAGAGACTGATCCACTCCAACATAGAGTCTACTGCAGTAATCCAGACAGGAACAAAATCATAAGTCAAGAATATAAATTAATAAGTAATAATAAGTAACCAAGTTAATGTACAACCTACTGCAACCTAATTTAACTTTTTTTCCTCATCATACCTTCTGAACACCTTTTCTTTATGCATTTTTGAAATGTATTATGCTAGTAAATGTTAAGGTGTGTTGTATTTGTTAGTTCTACTCCTGTACAAAAAAATAAACTCGTCTTATCTTGATTCATTTGTCACATGGCTAGACTGGATTTCATTTCAATCTGAAAAACTCACACGAAGAGAAAAGACAATTAGGAGAAATGTATTGATACAACATAAGGAGAAAAGACAATTAGGAGAAATTTGTTGATACATTTACTTTGTCTTTCGCACTCAGACTTCGGCAGGAAACATAGCGCTTAATTTTGATAGATATGCATGACCAGGAGCAAAGAATAGGGCTGAAACTGGTGGTGGAGTGGAGATAGATGAAGTTGGTCAGTCTGTAAACTGCTGGTTAATGAGACGATATGCTGAGCTTTATGGGGAGATCCAGTGGACTGCATGAGCTGATAGAGTTTCACTCATGGACCTGGAAGATGGAAGTCCAGTTGGATAACACAGGTTGAGAGAACCTGTCCATGATGGAACCAGTCTGACAGGGATTGGCAGTCATGTTTAGCTTTTTAATTTTCTAATGATTG
Source organism: Cyprinodon variegatus (assembly GCF_000732505.1). Classification (NCBI taxonomy): domain Eukaryota; kingdom Metazoa; phylum Chordata; class Actinopteri; order Cyprinodontiformes; family Cyprinodontidae; genus Cyprinodon; species Cyprinodon variegatus. The sequence goes on along the minus strand of NW_015150458.1, from coordinate 493,039 downwards.
CTCCAACAGTGGACCCTTTTTCATCAGGCTGCTTGGAAATTTCCCTGTAGCCCTTTCCAGTCTTGTGGGGTTGTACAATTTTATTAGTGGTTGGATTCTTACTGATTTTATGGGGTGGACAGGTGCCTTTATGTAGCCAATGACCTCAAAGTGGGGCATCTAATTTAGGATAATAAATGGAGTGGACATTTTTAAGGCAGACTAAAAGGTCTTTGATGGTCAGAAGTCTAGCTGATAGACAGGTTTTTAAATACTTATTTGCAGCTGCGTTATACTAATAAATTGTTAAAAAATCATATATTATGATTTATGGATTCTCAGTCTCTCACACACTTAACCTTAACCCCACACTGCTCCCCGGGGGCTGCAAAGGGCAGCCCACTGCTCCCCAAGGGGATGGGTTGCATGCAGAGAGTGAATTTTGTTGCACTGTGCTTGTGACATTGTAATTAAAATAAAAAAATAATAACTTGCTAGGAAGATTTTTTGCATCTCTATTGTTTCCTCAATTCTGATTGAATTCGCTTGATTCACAATTGTATCCATCTATCCATTTTCCGTAATGTTATCTCTGCTGGGGTCGCGAGGGGTGATGGTGCCCATTGTCCAGGAGTCAATGGCAGGGGAACACAGACACAAGCAATCATTCAGCTTTCTTATCATCATTACACTGTCACAAGTACAGAGTAATGAAAGTAACTCTCTACTCTCGAATCTCTCTCTTGGAGAGCAGTGGACTGCCATTGTGCGACACCTAGGGAGCAGTGTGGGGTAAAGGGTCTTGCCCAGGAACCTAGAGTGGGAAGATGTGGTCCAGGAATCGAAACGGGAAACTTCTGGCTGCAAGGCAGCAGTGCTACCCACTGCTCCATTGTACAGCCCTCAACATTGTATATAACTCTCCCTGAACTCAGAAAAAAAGTCAACAGAAAATACAAAATAATTTGAAAACATAAATCAGTTCATTTTTTTTCAGTGAAAATCAATATTTGTAATGAATTTCCCCCACGAGATGTGAGGACATTTCTGATCTACAACACAATAAAAAAACATCATTGATTTAATGCAATTGTAACCTTTTCAATATAGTATGACTTAAGAAAAAGGATGTAAATCTAAAGCAAAAGCATCCACATGCATCGTACCCAAAGTCCAAATAAGATCCTAATTTCTCATGGAAGTGACAGAAAAACAGTAACCAAAACTAAACACAAAAAAATGTCATAAACAATATCCATAAACTGATTATCTTTTAAAACTGATTAAATTTACAAAATGTATTTGTCAAACATATATCATGTAACCTGTTCACATATACAAAAAATGTTTCTTGAAAGAAATGGTGGAAAAAAACTGTTTAAAAGACCTTAAGCAGGCTGTTATCAATTAATATCAAAGTACATGATTCTAAAAATCAAAAAATACTGCTAATTGGGAAAATGTATAGGTCACTGAGAAAATACAATCTAAAGAACATTGGATTTTTTTTTTTACTTCATTTAGATTTTTTGTCTGTTTTCTGATGGTTGTTTGCATTTTGGTTCCTGTTTTAACTTCTGTAAAAATGCAAAGTTAAAATAAATAAACATGTATTGTGAATATATTGAATTACAATGAACCGGCACCCTTAGTTTGGCAGCATTTTGCTGCAGGACAGACTGCGCTACATAAAGGTGATGGCATCATGGAGAAAGAACACCATGTTGAAATATTGAACCAACATCTCAAAACATCAATTAGCAGGTTATTTTATTTATGCATTGATCAGTTGTTTTACATCAGGGCATTGCATTCACAAAAACCATGTATGTTTATTAATTTCAAAAATAAAAAAAAACACTATATTTACAGTACTTCATGCTCCTGAAGAAGAACACAGCCAAACAGTTATTTAAAAAACAAAAACTTTATATCCAATTGATCACAGATTTACCAGCTAATATACTGATGTCTGCACAAAACATGTTCTCAATAGCATAAGACTGAGACCATTAAAACAATGGTAATGAAATGTTTGGATAGCAGCTGTAGGGTGAACATCTTACCAATGTTCAGCAGAGGTGTCAGCTATTACCTACCAAAACTGCACTGAGATCCATAAAAACACCCTGAATGTACAAAACAGTTCACAGCTTTAAATAACAGAACAGAGAAGCACAATTAATCCATTAAGTCCAAAAGATACTGCAGAGGCATGCTCTGGTTAACATTTGGTTACTATGAATGTAGAGTAATGTTGCTACTTTTTACTAAATCAAAGTATAAGCTAACAGGTTCTCTCTACTGATAGTCAGAAAAAAAACTAACAAATGGAATGATGAAAATGAATATTGCAGTTTGCCCTGTAAATAAAATTATTCTTATATAAAGACCATTGAAGCCATCAATTGTTAAAACTGAATCATAGCGTTATCTTTGTAAATATAAGAAATAAATGAATCTGCAGAATTATAATTAAAATAAAAACTATTATTTTTGTCTGTTTAGTTTTGACAGCTGACTTAATAGTCGATACTGAGGATATGGTTTTGGCTCTATATGAAAATCAAAAAAGATGAGGAGTAGCATGTTTAGAACGGTTAACATTTTATCACTCTATGATTGAAAGCTGAAATTTTTGAATTAACACATTAAAGCAAATAAGCTAATTTATCTGCAAGAGCAGCAATAAACAGCTCCTTCCTCCCAATTCTTCTGAAGGGAATTAAAATGTAAACTTATACAAGCAGCCATGATCACAGATCTCCCAACAGGTACACAGTGTGCAGTGCACCAAACTGTTAATGTTTTAGTTCCCTGTTTTACATAGTAGTGCACTGTTGAGACAAAGAAAACAAACCAAACTTAGACCAAGGGGAGAAGCTAGCTTTGCTCAGCATCCCATGTTTCTTCCTGGAGTCCAGCTCATTTCTCTTCTTCCACCTCATCCTGCTGGCGGTCGGTCATTCGAGCGCATCGCGGACATGTTGTTGAGTTGTCATAGTAGCAGTCTCTAAACAAATACAAAAACAGACATGTTAGAATTGTTTTCTAGAAGTTATACTTCAATATCTAAAAAATTAGAACAACAAAAACTTCAACAACTGCCAATAACTAAGAACCTTGATTTATTTCCTTATCTTTAGACACTTGGAATTGCTGAGGGGTTTGCTTCTCCAGTGAATATGGGGTTTCAGGGTGGCATTTATTGTTTACTAATCCTTGTACCCCAAAAGGGAGAGCTTTGTCTGTATTCTGGCTATTAAGATGAGCTTTTCCCCTGAGTGGGTTGTACTTCACCACAGCTGTTTACTGATCCTGCTTTTGGTGGTCATAGACTGCATCTCTCACTGAAAGAGAGGAGTATCTGGTAAACGACCTCGGGGTCTCATCTGGCTTTTTCCACAACAAGTAGGTGGAATGAGAGTTGGTTCTTTAAATCTCAGGCCATGATTCTGACTCAGAAAAACAGGTGGAATGAAGAGTTCAATTAGCTTAGCATCTTGATGGGTAATGTGTTAATCTGTATTTATGAGGAACCTGATTGGGTCTGTTGTGGTGAAGAGATGAACTAAAAAGTGAAGGTCTGGATTTACAAGCTACGATCCTGACTGGTAGTCATGAGATATGGATCATTACTGGAAGAACAAGATTCTCGATAAAATGGCACAAAATTAGATGGTAGGGTTCTCCTGAAATAACATGCCAGGGTTAACCTCCTTAATATATTACCCTGCAACCCAGTCTTAGGTCAGCAGGCAGACTGAGTGACGGATAGGACAGATTTCTGCATTGCTAAATCTGTTAACTTAAAAAATGGAGGGCTTTTGGTTTTAGTTTAAAGGTTCTATGGTGACTCACCTGTGGAAGACAGCAGAACACTCGTGACACAATGAGGTGTGACTGTCAAAGGGGAACAGGATGTCTCCCTCCTTACAAAGCTCACAGACGAAGCCTTTGGCCTGGCAGCGCTACAAATACACAAGCACAACAATGAGACGAGGTTAGAGAGTTAGAGAGAAAAAAATATATATATATTTTTTTATTATTCCTAAGATTCCTCTACTGAATATTGACAACTTTACCACAATGGTTCATAGGATTTATGCTCACAAATCATCTAATGCAGAGTGTTTCATAGCAAAACTTGTTTATGTAGTTATTATGTGAGATTTAATGTGAGCAATATTCATTGTTAGCCCTGGAACTGGGCCACCACAGCATTGATGGTTGCATTTTCTGTGCATAACTTGTTAAACCTGGAAGCTACAACTAGAAATGTCAATTGTTAAAATAGAAACTACATGGTGCTTCTTCATGTCAAACAAAAGATGGCGCTTTTGATCAATTCTGCTGTCTCCAAGTCCTTAAACCTTTTCATGGATAACAAGGTTTGTAGTTAGAAGAGCAACTTATCTCTTAAATGACCTCCTGTCACGGAAAAACCTTTGCCCATAGGATGAAGTCTCAGTAAAATCACTGTAATGTTTCAACTACTGAAACAATTGCAAAGCTACATTTTGATTAAAGCATCATCATAAGTGGGAAGATTGTAGCTGGATGTGCGCTGTCTGTTTTTTTTTTCTTATATATAAAAAGGATAAGGCTGTACCTGTTTTAGGCATTTAACTGTCAAGATATAACTGTAGCTATTTTAATTATGCGATCCTTGTGCTATAGCAGCATATAGAGGACTTAACTATTTCACTTACTTTTAAAATTTCCCTAAAATCAATTTTAAAGCTCTAACAACTATAGGTTCACAAACAAATGTATGTGTTACTTCACTTATAGAGATAACAACCAGCCAAAAATGCTATACTTTACAACTTCCAGAATTCAATGTTCTTGATTAAAAACTAAAGACTATTCTACTCCAAATACGACGCCAAGGTGGACTCCCCTCTTCAGGTCAGCCGAGAGTCCTTTTCTACAGCGGAGGAGCTCAAGTATCTTGGGGTCTTATTCACGAGTGAGGGACAGATGGAGTGTGCAAGCAATAGACAGATCGGTGCGACGCCGGGAGTGATGCGGTTGCTGTATCGGACTTTTGTGGTGAAGAGGGAGTTGAGTCGGAGGGTTAGGGTTAGAAATACAAGCGGCCGAAATGAGTTTCCTTCGCAGGGTGGCTGGGCATACCCTTCGAGATCTCCTCATCTGAGGAGCTTAGTTACCCGGGAGGAGCTCGGAGTAGAGTCGTTTCTCCTTTATGCGGAAGTGTCCAGCTGAGGTGGCTTAGGCATCTGTTCTGGATGCCTCCTGGTCGCCTCCCTCTGGAGGTGTTCGAGGCATGTCCTACTGGAGGGAGGTCTTGTGGAATGCCCAGGAAACGCTGGAGGGACTTTGTCTGAGTTGGCCTGGTGTCACCTCTGGGTTCCCCCAGAGCAGCTGGAGGAGGTGTGTGTGGATCGGGAAGACTGGGCATCTCTGCTTAGATTGCTGCCTCTGTGACCCGGAAGAAAATGGAATGAATGGATGAATGGACTATTTTAAAGAGCCTGTGGAGTCCAGCAAAATAAGAAATTGAAAAGTCAGGGGACTCAGAGCGCTTTACATTACAGTCAGTTATCCATTCTTGCACACATTTACACACTGCTTGTGGTAAGTGGTGCTGACATGAGGCATTGAATCAGTTGCAAATTAATAATTTCTTGAAGCATCATGTGCTCATGAAACCACCTGGTGGCCGAAAGCACAATCACAGTCCGGAATATAGGCTTATATGTTCGCAAATGTTTTTATCCTCCACGGCACTCAGAAATTATCGGTGATTGTTCATCAAGTCCACTTTTATTTCTTGTTTTCATATTGGGTGGATATCGTCCATTAATGTGTAAACTGACAGGGTGACCCAGCAGTGACGCTGCATTTTATGGAGCATTTCAGTGCCATAATTACATGTTATCATTTTCAGCTCTTCTACTTGAAACAAACATTGAGATGCGCCCCCCCACTACTGGATACACGCCTCACTAAAGGTAAGATACAGCTGCCCTACACTAAAAGAAGAACAGTTGATGTAAACAGGCACCAGTTCCTCTGACCACCCTTAGCAGGTAATGTGGGTTAACTGCTTTGCCCAAGGATACAGTGACGGAGACAGATGGAGTTGGGGTTTAAACCAGCCACCCACTGGTTTGCTGGGCGGACACCACTCAGTGCTCCTGCATTATAGGTTTAACTGTTCCAGTAAAAAAGTGTGAATTAAATAAGACTTGTCAGATTGAGCTCACCTCGCAGTCCAGTTTAATGTGTTTGGCAAATGTTGTGTGAATCTCAGTGAGGGAGCAGCTCAGCCTCCCAGTGGAGATGTCAATCAAATCCTGTAGTGAGTACATGTCGTCGTTCTCAACAAAGTGCTGCCGATCCTGCAGCTGTGCAGCAAAAAACACAAAAAAAAACATGAAACTTAACCTGAGCAGCCAAGCCCAGAACCTGAGCAGGATAAGCTCAATGCAACATCACCCAACTTTGCAGTAAATTAGTAAGTTAGGAGTAAAAGTGGTGTTAAAAAATCCCCCTTGATGTTTTAACCTGCTTTAAGTTTTTATTTTCAGATACCTCATCTCTTCTCCTGAACAAATAAACACAGATTTTACAAAACCTTCCGGTTCTTCTGCCCTTATGGCAAAATTGTACTATTCTGTTTTACATCTTAACTTTATTGTACAAAAAAATAATTCTGAAGAATTCCTCAGTTAGTTAAATATTTTACATTTTGAGTTTCTATGCTAAAATGATCTAGTACAGTCAAATAGGAAGTAACCATTTGCAGCACAATGGAAATCCAAGTAGATTAAATATAACCCGACTGAAAATAATCCAATTCCATCCCTGACATAATAATGTAACACATGCAAATTAATTTGTAGAGTGAAATTAAAAGGAAAATTAAGATTTTTTTTACCACTTAAGTGTAAGTGCATCCTTTTTTCACAAGGCGGCACTGTTTCTTTCTGTTTTACCAATCATAAGGATCTAATTTGATAATGAGAGTCGTTACAGACTTGAAGCAGCAGCCGAGCTTCCATTGCCTCCTTGCAAGTAATGAAGTAGGGTTTCATCAGCAGAATATCATGACGAAGTTTCTGTGAAAGAGATCCCAAACAGACAGGAATTAAAGCAGTTTTTATGTTTAAGGTCCCCCCATCAGATTATCAAAAAAATACATATTTTTGGTGGGGGGGGTTTCCACATAAATGGCACAAGGATTTTATTCAACATAAGCCTTTTTATTACAGATCAGTTGAGACTTTATAAGCTTAAAATGATGAAATGTTGTAAATGTTGTAAATCTAACACTCATTAAATCAGACTAGTAACAGGAGCCCTGTTAGAGTGATTTGGAAAAACATAGAAATCAACTTCATCCCTGGTTCACGGCTGAGATCTGAGCTCACTAATGCAGTGAAAAAATGATAGAAAATGACAAACCTGACCATAAAGAAAATAAATTAAACTTCAATTTTAAAACTGGAATAAAATGGTGAATAAAAAAAAAAAAAAAAATGTTTCTCACCCTGATTTCAACCAGCTCTTCCACAAAGTTGAAGAGCAGCGGGTTGATTTCCTTCAGCTTCAGCACAGGTCGGGGCAGCATGAGCGTCAGATAACGCATCGAGGAGCGACAAACCTAAAAGAGAGGCAACATCCTGTTAGCGATGACAGCTGTGGTCAGAACGTTTTGATTTCTCTTATTTTCTTATATTGACTTAAGCTATTTATCAATCATAAAATGTTGCTGTTTTAACATAATTTGTTTTGACTGCTTTAAGTAAGGGGAACAACTCTGTCTAGAGCAGAGCAGGGCTGATTACCATGCAATAAGGGCTGTATAATGTCTTGTTCTCTCTTTGCAAACATGTAATAAAATGCCAACTGAGTGAAATCCATCGATCTTGGTTTATTTAACTGGAGTGCATAGGTGAATACTTTTTTTCCCACAACACAGCAGAACAAACTTTTACAAGCCGAGGAGTGTACATGTCATCAGGACACGAGAAACACCTGAAGTTAAATTTGCATAAGCAGACAGCCCTTCATTAGGAGAACTAAACAATGGAGGATAATAAGTTTTGTGATTTTCACAGCAGTTCTTCTAAAAATAATTCCTAAAAAAATCCCTTACATCAAGAGTTAAGGCAGCGAGATGCTGCAGAATTTTAACATCCATAGACCGCATTATCTGATGACCAGTGATTCATGCTTGTATTTTTGGGGAAATATTTGCAGAACAGATCAAGACATTATCAAAAACTAAATCAAGATTTGTATCCTATCACGGGACACCCTATGACACCCAGTCCTAATGTAGAACTCATCAACTGATTTAGCATAACTTTAACAAGCAAATATGGTGCTATATATAAAACTGTAAAATGATTGCATGTATGAGTATGTTTTCCCTGTCAACAAGTTATTCAGCACTGTCTGATGCAGTGAGCGGCTTATTATTTACCAACACACATACACTCTTTCAACAGTCTCATTATTAGCATGCATCAACATAAAACATTTAAAGAAATTGGTGAAATCGCTAAAACCAGTTAAAGAAGTGTGCCATCGGTTTTTAAAAAGCTGCAGGAATTTTGGAAGAAATGTGCTCCAAAAAAAAAAAAAATTATGAATTCTTAACAATAAATTTTGGTCAAATCAGATCATAAAAAACAACAATGGGAAATCCAAAGGGATTGGGACTAAACAGCTGTATAGCCTAAAAAAAACTCCCTGATCAACTAAGCAATGGCTTTGACTTGCTATGCAGTAGCGGTGAGTATCGGCATGGCTGTTGCGATACGATACGTTTCACAATAATAAGGTCACAAATTATATTATCAGGATATTGCAATATACTATATATTACAATATTTTTCCCAAGACCATATACAGCAAGAGCCGTATGTGTTCTTCAGAAGATGTTGATCATTGAGTTATTTATGTTTATTGTTTATTATTCATTTATGTTTATTATGTATCCATGTTGTTTGAGGTCTAAGTCCACCTATTCCACTGTGA
>NW_015150458.1:468842-483688 GCF_000732505.1 Cyprinodon variegatus | reverse complement strand
TCTACCAGACTGGCAGTAGAGAGGTAGTCCATTTTCCCTCTTTTTTTAGATATAAACAATTTCTGTCAATATTTTAAAATCATGCGATAATTTTATTATTTTTTTGATCAAGCCAACAGCAAACTAATGTAACAATAAGCCCTGGATTTCCTTTATGTCTAAAGCTTTAAGAAAGAAACCAGCTGATACTGAGGCTACAAGATTTTCTTTGCATGCACCATGTAAACTTGGTCAGCCTGTTGAAGATACCTTGCGTGGTTCAAACTCCCAGTTGTGGATGACCCGAGCTGGAATGATAGCCGTGTCGTTCCAGTGGCACGTGCTGCAGTAATACTGACCTGTGTAATCACATTGTCTGGCCTCACTGGGAACACCCCCTAAAGCATAAACGTAGCATGTTACATATAAGACTTTAAACTAGATGAGGTATCATTCCTAAATGTAGCCATTTGGATGTAAATGCCTAAAGTAGAAGAAGGCCTCAGACAAATTTCTCAAGTTGAAGCTCCAATATTTTTAAGAGTGCAATATATAGTTCCCATTCTTTTAAGTAATTTTTCAAAGTATAAGTAAAGGCCTTAAAATTAAATTTATTTCATATATGGAGAGCTGGATGAGCCTTTAAATTTCCAAAGCAGTCTTTCTAAATTTCTACTCACTAAGGGAAATAGGAGTGCGGCACTCGGCACAGCGGTAGTCTTGGCGATCTAGTCCTACTTCTGGGCAGATGCTCAGTTCGTACTCCGACTGGTGGCTCACCTTCGACCGAACACAGGGCTTTGTGATCTGGTTCATGCACTTACTATGGCAACGGTAATAGCAACCTGAAACAAGAAGAAAAACAATAGCATTTTACTGTATGAAAAAGTAGACAGATTCAAAATTGTGTTTTTTTTTTTGCTGACTCAAAGAAAGAAAGATTTTTACTTGAATATGCATGCAGGGAACCTGGTTTAATGAAAGCGTTAGATTTTTTTAATGCCAGAACTCTGGCTCCTGGTGACTTCATGAGACACATGTATGAGTTTGAACCCAACCTGCTTTATGTCTAACTTCCTCTTCATGACAGTGCAAGCTAAACTGTTTCATTTCTGCATTCAAACAATTGACATTCCATGAAACCAAAAAGAAAAACCCCAAAAGTAACAAGGTAAAAAAATGTTTTAGTTATAAGTTCTTCAAAACTCAATAAGATACAAATAAAATATCACTAACAGAAAACAAAGACAATGCTATTGGGATTTTAGGTACCATTTTACCACATAAGAAATCATCCATGTGCAGCTAGCCTCTTGGCTGCTATTAAGGAACCATTAGCATGCAAGCTAGTCTTTGTATATAAGATCCACTGATCCAGTTGTTTGCCAATCCAGTTTTCATATGATATAGTTCTGCATTAGAACAATCCTGCAGTGCTTCATCTGTGGCTTACCTGTGCAGGTATACCAGGTCTGGATTAGACCCCATATGATGGTACTACACTTGTCGCAGGTTTGTTTCACACTCTTGCTCTTCTCCTTTGAAAAGCGGTGCTCCAGTATGATTCTTAGATAAGGTTCATCTTCCTCTGGGTCCTTCAGAGAAAAGCCCACAAAATAAAATGGATTTTGAGGTTATGTGGGCTTAACAAATACAATTATGTAGTTGGGTTTAGCAATATGACTCAAAAAGGTTGAGTTAAATTCATTTGTGAATTTCTCTTACTATAACCTGAACTGTAATGTAATTTAATTCTCCTGAATAGTCAGTTGCCAGTGAGCCAATCTGATTTGCCAGGCATATGAATAGGTTTATAAAGAAGGTAAAACTGTTGGTAAAAATAAAAAATAAAAATAAAAAACAGAAAACCTGAGCCACGCGCCTGAGGCAGCATTAAAACTTACGGCATCAGAGACCTGACTTGACTCAGTCCTTACCTTTAGCTCCTGCAGTTTGAGTCGCAGGTGGATCAGTTTGACCACGGTGTCTTTTTGTCTCTCCGAATGCTCCGGCAGCTCCAAGATTAGCTTCTTACATTCTTCTATGGCCAGTTTCAGCTGCTCTATGTCTGAGGCCACAAAAGAACCCTGAAATAAATCGACAAAACAAAAGATTAGTTTAGATGGAAGTGTTTATACTTTGTAACAGTTTGCATGAATCTTCACATAAGTAGTTGAGGTTTGAGACTGCCCTATCTTTGGCTCCTATGACAAGCTTCCCTGTCACTGCTGAAGATAAGCACAGTATGACGTTGCCAACTCTATGTTACATAGTAAGTTAATAAAACTTTCTTTCTATATTAACTTTCAAGAAAAGAGTCATAAAGTGCTTCAACAAACAAAAGAAATACAGCAAAACTAACGCAAAAGCAGATTTAAAAAGATGAGTTTTAAGGAGTGAAAGTGGTCACCTATCAGAAAATACCTAAAGCAAGGGTTAAAGGAAGGCTCTGCTCTATTTTGAACAAACCAAAAAAAAAAAAAAAATGCAATGTGAACATCTTACCAGTAGGTTTTCAGCATGTTTCAAATGTTATAATCGGAACATAATCAAGTAAAAATGTGAATCTCTATAAAATAAGTTGAAAAAGATAAATGCAAAAGACAAAAGATGAGGTTTTTTTCATTCTTTAAAAGAAACCAGCGAGCCCGTTAATCTGAGAGCTTGACGAAGGGATGTCTTAGGGCAACAGAAGGAAAGGCTGTGTTTCCTTTCTTTTTTTTTATTTTCCACAGGAGACAATCATCAGGTTTTGATCACAGGACCTTAAGGCCCTGATGGGGGTGTAGGGATGCAAAAGTTCAGGGAGGACAGTGTGTTGAGAAACATGGAATATGTTACTTTTTTCTCAGCAACACAACATTCTGAGTCCATGACAGTAGGGTTGATTTTGTACTAATCAAACCAAAGTACCGTCCCCAACATGTTTAACATAGCGCTACATGGTTGGTAGTATATTAGGGCTTCTAATGGCTTTTTTTTCTCTTCTCTTTTTTTTGATTGCATCACTAATAGTTAACTTGTTATTTTCACCAATGTTCTTGGTCCTTTAGGCTACAGCGGGAATTATAAAGAGCATACAAACAGGTTGTTTACAAAGGCAGATTTCATCTACCAAAACGGGAAAGTCCGAAGGCAGCCGGTTGCACTGGATTGTCATTTTAAGGAATTGAATAAGTTACCTAAATATAAAAGTTTCAAATACTGTCGAGACCCAAAAGGTAATTCTGAGATTCTAAAAGCTTTAATTTCTCTTAAAGGTATAGTGGAGGATGTTCTTTTTCCGGGTGGATCATCAAAATAAGAGGTCCTCCTAAAAGGATGGCCTTCCTACGTGCTCATCCCGATTTTTACTTAACGGTAGTGAGTTTGACATAGTGGAGAAATTGCAATTCTTCTTTTGGAAAGTAAGCTTGTATGAGCGATGCAAACAGCAGCTTTTAAACAGAGCGTGCACAAGGAGAAATGGGCTTGTGCACGCTCTTGCACACAGTTAATAGGCGTTCCCTCTCTGAAGCGGGTACATGGTTGTACATGTGCTTCTTTTTTTTTTTAAGTGGAGAGGGCACTCTTTTCAAAAATTCATGAAAATCCTCCACCATACATTTAAATGCAAACCATCAAAGGATTATTGCCTTATGAAAAATGAGGATGTTTTTTTGTTGTTTTTTTAATTTGTGCAAAATTAAGAGATCTCTATCCTGATGTGCTCTGGTGATACGAGCAAAACCCAACTTGATCTATAAAACTGAACTATGTCCTGGAAAGTTAAGACTGAACTAATCCAGGCCTGTTTCCAAATGTTAAACTGTTACAGAAAAAGATTTAAACTTACCACAGGTCTGGAAAAATGGTCCTCAGCTAGGCCGAGATCCATGGCACGATCAGAACTGTGAGTTTTGGGCCCCGAAAACAGTTCAGAACTTGCCTCTAACAAGATAGAAACATGACTTTTAGTTCCTTCTGAAAGCAGACAGTTTCACAGATCAGTAAAGTGTCCAGATTCCTTCACACCTTATCCACATGCAAAGCAGAGGAATAAACTGAGAACTGTTTTAAACACTCTAGTAATGTGTAACCAAACTGCCTGAAAGGACACGGGATGACTGTCATTAAAATATGTAGATAAGCTGGTTAGATGAACACTAACTGTAACTTATTCTACTTACAGTGTATTAATAATAATTTACTAAAACTTTCTCCCTGAAACCTCTCTTTGAAATTAAATTATGCAACTAAAGTCTATTTTTGATAAAGCTATAAATTATCCGTGCAAGTATGACTTTACCAATGCTGTGAGTTGTGGAGTTTAAACACATATGAGTCACAAAAGGGAACAAAAGAAAAAGTATTTTTGAGACATTCTTTCTTTAAATGATAGTAAATAGGCTGTTTGGGTTCTAAATACTTTATCATTCTTGATCCAGATAAAGGAAATATGGATCAGCCTCATAGACATCTAACAGTCAGACCAGCTTTAGGAACAACAGAGAATCATTCCTAAATCTCATATCTTTTTAAGTAATATAATTATATAGGAAAAAGAATACAGCTTTGTATAACCTGTAATAAACAACCATTAAAACGTACAACTAGTGAGTTTAACTATTACAAACTTTATTCTAAGAACCAAAAGTCCAACAATCAGAAAACAGAAAAAATACAGGAAGATAAAGTATATTAAAATAATTTTGCCAAATATTCTAGCCCATAAAACCACTAATCATATTCGCTTGCCATAAAATAAAATAAAATAAAAAATGCAGATAAACACTTTTTTTTACCTGCATACACGTCAGGACAAAACATCTTTATCTTCTTTTTAGTAATAGATAAATCACAGCATGAGAACCAGAGCAGGTGAACCGTCTGACCAGCTTTTCTTCAACAAATGGTCACAGACTCCCAAATCCTTCAATAAAGGAAGTTTAGCTGATTTCCTGCTTACACTTTTGCTTCTCATTCGCTCTGGTTTAGCTATAACATTTCCCACTTCCTATTTTACAAGGTTGGAGTTTGTCACAAGGGTCTATTCTACATTGTTTTTAATATTAGGACTTTTCTGATATTAAAACTTATTTGTGAAACATATATCCTGCAAGTTTTTTAACATATAAAAAGTTTTCTTGAAATAAATGGTGGAAAACAAGTGGCAGGATGTTGTTATCAATTAATATCAAAGTGCATGACTCTAAAAAAAGAAAATACTGCTGTTTGGGAAAATATACAGGTCATTGAGAAAAGTAAATCTAAAGTAAATCTGCACTTCTGGAACAATATTCAAAAACCAAACAAGTCTAAGAGTAAACTACTAGGATACCAGAACAGAGAGTATGCTTTGGTATGAAGTATTCAAAAGAGAGAACCTCATAACTGTGGGGTGGAATTAAGAAATTAAATGTTTTGGTCTGATTCAAAGCAAAGATCTTGATATAACTGAGATGCTGTGTGGTTAAATTAATTATTAGTGGAGCTAATGTACTTTCTATTAGTAAAAGCATCTCACTGAAGGTATTTTAGAGTTTGGGTATAATGCTACCAATTTAGGGGTAGGGGGTCCTTACGTTTTTCTCAGTGGCAATAAAAATATTCTATGCATATTTTGCTAGCTTTAAAAAAAACAAAAAAAAACAGCTTTATTGTGTTAGATCAATCTTAAGAGCTGAACAATAATTCCAATATAAATATATTACGATTTAATTTTATACAATAATGTATTGTATTGTATTTTTCAAGAGACATTACAGCCTATGACTAAGGCAGTTGTCGCTCACTGATGTTGCAGGTTATTATGAGTTTTTTCAAAAGAAAATCATTCTACGCTGATATAATAGAGAAGATTTATAAACATTGTAAAATAACTGTCATTAGTTTGTACAGGCATGTGTGTGGGTATGTTTGGCAGTCTTTCTGGGACTATGATGTAAGTTTTGTCTATGTCATGCTTCCCTATAGTATCTCTTATTTTCCATGCATATTTTTTTCATACTAAATGAACAATTGAGAATAGCTGGTTTTAACAGTGATTTTATTTACCATGTTGCTGCGTTGCCTTCCCTCCCTCAGGTTGATCTTCCTCTTCTCCGCGATCAAAGGGATTGAGGCGAGTTTGACGGAAATGCGCAAGTCTCTCCCCGTACTCCATTTTATCTGCTACATCTAAGGAAGACAAAAGCAATCAATGTAACACATAAATGTGCGCTGAAATGCATTTCTCTTGCTCTTATTAGATCTAAAGTGCTGTTTAACAGAAGCTGACTAGCTAATGTGTCAGATGGCTTTTTAAAAGGAATTATCATTCATATCACATAAACTGTGCTACTCAGTAAATATATTAGCTAAGATCAACAATTAAACTATAATAAGAAGGGTTTTATAAAAACCCATTAACCTAAGTGTAACATGTGAAGTAAACTATAAATATTACTCTGTACCATAAGACCATATCAACAATGCTTTATTTTAACCATAAAGAAAACTAAAGCCAAGATAACGCTAACTTGCTAAAAGTATGATCAGTTTATTTTTGTCCGACTCGTCATAGAGCTTCTGTAAAGATATGTACAGTGCTGTATTTTCTTTTCACTACGAGCTGTACATAGACGATAAAAACACAGCAAGGTAATTAAATAGTGTTTTAAACTGAAAGATGTTAAAAAACGTATGGTTTCAGAAACTGCAAAGAAGAAGATCCTGCTAATTCTACTAGGTGTGTATGTCTGTGTATGCCATCAGAAGAACTAATCTGAGCTGGTATTAATAAAACACTGTGGCAGACAATTCAGTTTGACAGATTTATGCACTGAAGTTAGGGTCTTTTAAGTTGCGCTGGGTTTAAACTTCAATGATCTCCCTTATATGTCCATCATCTTAGAAGCTGCAGAAACTGTTTGATAGAAAAATGTGGCCCATAATTCTGCTCCAGTTCAATTCTGACTCGTTTGACTTTTTTCTTCCTTTGGACTAATTTTCCTTAAAACCAATTGGAGTTTTTAAATGCAGCTTAGAAGTTCTACAGTAATCTTTCTAAATACATGATGTGATTATAAACCTCCTTCAAATGAACACTAATAAATAACTGAAAAATGATCTTTTGTGATTTAATCAGATGCATGGAAACATCTTTTTTGGAGGGTGGGTTCCTTTTTGAATAAATAAATCCTTACAAAAATAACAAAAGAACTGTACAAAGTCTGGTTTTATGGGCAAATCTAATGAGAGACTGATATAGTTCATAGAATAGAATAAATACTATCTTTAAAACTCAGGATCTTTAAAGCATTACTATGCCTGTGTCACATACTAGATTATAAAAGCTCAGTGCAAGAAATATTTACATATCCAGGCTTTATGTATGGCTCTGTTAAAAGGGGGGCGGGAATGAAAACGAATGGCATAAAAATTACATGATGTTTTATGTTTATCTCTTTTAATAATCTGAGAGAATGACAGGAGTTCAGCCATTAAACGTTGCAGACAGTAAACAGCCTGTAGACTCTACTGAAAGCTTCATCACCTCATCAGAACCTGGACACCTATTGCCTGCCCTTCTGAACCAAAAAAACACTTCAACCACTTCTGCCTAAAATTACCCATAATGTCGCAAACAACAGGTTTCAGCCATGACACCACCATGAAAGAGCAAATAAACACAAGCCTGGCTAAAGCTAGTAAGCTAGCCAGCCTGAAAAAAAAATTCGAATCTGTTGTTTCGATGCTAATGCTAGCACATTTAGGGAGGGAGTCTGGAAGCTTACCCCGTTCTTTACCGGGTTTTCATTAGGCAACAACGGCTGTTAAACGTGTTTTTGTAGCGACCATTAGTGTTGTCAACATGGGCAGCTGTCCAACTGTTGTTTTGCCCCTGTCATCAGCAACATCACAAGGAGAAAAAATGTGGCAAGGTGGTATAGAGAGTTTCCGGTTTGTTTCCTTCAGAATAAAATCCATTATTCAACAAATGCGCATGCCACGTGAGAAAATCACATAAAATAAACATTACAGTAAGAGTTTAACCGCATTAGACTTTATATCACGTCTCATCAATTTGTTCTGATCGCAAACAAATATATAGTACTTTAATTCTAAGCTTTTATTTTTAAAATTTTCCTTAACATCAGCTTCCGTTCCTTCTATTTCCTCAGCTATATAAACCATATTCATGTTCTTATTTAATTAAATTGAATCAAGGATCTAGAGGAAACCCCGTGCGCATAGGTGGTTCAAGACAGGGGCAATCTGGGGGCAGGGCCACCAAAGAAATTTTCCTGGACCCTGTTTTTTCCCCAGTATCTACTAAAAAAAATGTTGCAAAAATTGAAATAAAATATATATTCATAAATTTTTTTTCTAAATGAGACTCTTTTGTGTGATTTCATAAGCAGGTTAGAAAATGTATCAATGAAATATCATTTACGCTTTTAAAAAAGCTATTAACCTAAATCAAGAGCATAAAATCTAATTGTCTTATTTTAAGAACAAATTCATTTGGCAGATCACCACAATTACCTGCTCTGATTAATTGCACATATATTTTCACTCTTTTTTGGATAATTTTTTTGTAATCGCCTAGTAAATAAATATTTCATGATGATGGACTGGAAGAAGAGACCATAACCAATTTGTCCCTTGGACCAGGGATGGCATTTTGCCTTTAAAATAGAATCCAATCCCATTTTGTTTCCACAGATGAAAACTTCCTACTACACACAAAACAAAAGAAAATTCACACATGATCCACATCGGGGTTAAGATATATTGAAGTTAAACAAAAATGTGGAACAAGTAATAGTGCGATATTAACTGCAGCTATAAAATTTATTTCTGTTTTAAAATAATTGGGGGGGAAATTAGAGAGAGTTTTCAATGTTTTAGATTGGGGCTGCAACTAACGATTTTTTTGTAAATCCATTAATTTCACAATTATTTTTTTCAATTAATTGATTCATAATTGGATAGCCAAAGGTTCCTTAAATAAGAAATTGAAATTAAACCAGTTGCAACTAAAAAGTTTTCACTTGAGGAATTCTGGACAGATCATATTGAAGGACAAAAACTTTTCTTTTATCTTAATGCAAAATTGTCATATATTTTTCACAGTTTGGGTGTAATTGCTGCTCTAAGTGTGTTGTTCTATCAGCTTAAGGCATGTTTTAGAGTCTCCACACTCCAGTTAACGATTAATCTATTGCTGAATTAGTTAACAATTATTTCAGCACTACTTTAGATACTGAATTACATCTTATCCCTGACCTGTCTGCTGTGCTCCTTCAGTCGTTACTAATTTTCAAATGCATTAGGTTTTCGCAGAACAGCTATTCATTTTCCTATGGCTTTTTTAGGTGATGAAGTAAATAAATAAATAAATGGATGTGGGGACTTCCTCCTTAAAGGGACTACTTGTACCACCAAACAATCTAATTCCAGCAAGTAAGCTGTCAAATATTTTCCCATACCTCCAACCGCCTGCATGTAACAACGACTGTCTTGTAAAGCTTTAACACTGCCTGAGGATTTTAAATTAATTTGAACGTGTGACCATCTTCAAAGGAGCCAATGGCACTTTGGAATGTGATGAACAACATTATTCATAGATTTTCCTGCGAAAAGGCCTATAGCTCATAACAGTCTGCTTTCCTGGGGGAAAAAAACATGAGGGCACCATGTTGAAGCTTAACAGCGAAAATAAAGAAAGACATACATGGGATTTTTTTTATAATTAAATACATGACTTATTAGCATTATGTCTACTAAAAAGATTAGCTGAATCACAAAATGTTCGACAAATTGACACAAAAGAGAAGGAAACACTATCTTCAGGCACATTTGGTTTACAATTTTTGTTCTTTATTTAGCTGGTTTTGTCCTATTTGTTTTCTCCTGACATTACCTATTCACCTTTTTTTTTTTAACCCTTTGTTAGGTATACGGTAATTTGCTTTTAAGGGGGTTGTTATAATGTTTTCGTTAACAGCAGGTTATTGATAAATTGTTAAATAAAATTATCCATTTTCTGGACATCTGCATGACGAACTGCTGTTATTTTTAACAAATGTAAATATATACCTTTGCAAGTTGCAGTGTGCAGGTTATCTCTAATCGCATGATGGTTTGGGGATTTTTTTTAAATGGCATCTACAGAGGTTTTTTTTTGTTTATGAACAAAGGTGATCTGTATGGCACAAGGAAATAAGTCTTAACTGCTTAACTGTGAACACGCTGTTCCCTGCAAATTGAGCAGTCACGCTCTGACCTGATTAAAGGTAATTAGTTATAAAGTCAAGTGGCTGCTCCACATCAGAGCAGCAATTAGGTTCACACATTTACACAAGTATTAATAATTTGATACCAGGTAGTAGACGAAAATATTTTAACATGTGATTATGATGCACCCCTTGCAACCCCACTTGGGATTAAGTCTGTCAGAAATGGATGTATGCTTAAGGAGATTTACAAGGAACCCTGCTTAATAGATGAATTTGAAATGAAAAATAAATCAACAAATTATAATAAAATTTTACAGGTTTTAAAAAAACTGCAAGATGAATACGTTTTTAGAGGTTTCCTGAGTTTTGTTGATTTAAAAAGAATTGACCCAGACAGTTCTTGACAGACAATTCCACAGACAACTGAAGCAACTGCCAAAAACTAAAAATAGTAAAAAACAAAAAATCCAGTAAACATCAGGGAGAGCACACATGGGGGGCTAATAGATGACAAAGCCACAAAACAACAAGAAACCAGCAATGACGGACTGAAGAGGTGGTGTACATAAGGGGGAAAGAACAAAGGATGGGCTAATGAGCTGAATATGGAGCAGGTGTGAATAGAACTAACTAGAAGGGAGCCAAAGGGAAAGGAAAAAAGCAAAAGGGGGCAACGGAGAGTAACTAAAGAACTCAACACTGCTAGAAAACAACTGCAAAGACACAGAATTACAAAGATCCTAAAAATAAACTAAAACATAGGGCCAGGACCCATGAGGAGGCAGCACAGCTTGGAACCCACATGGAGGAAAGGGACGTTGAGGGGCCTTGTAGGCCAGGAGTGCCCTCTGAGGGGCCTTGGAGCTTTCACAGCCTCGGAGCTCTCACAGAGCTCTGTTTCACAGCACAATCCATCATGGGGTTCAGGGGTCTCTTGACTCCATAGAGCGTGCTCAGGGATCTCTGGACAGCACAGAGCGTGCTCAAAAAGAGGATCTGACCTAAACAAAACGCTAAGAGGATCTGCCTGAGGAGAAATGCTAAAAGAAGTGAGAACACCAACAGGTTCTGACTCGGGAGGGGGAACACAAACAAGTTCTGACTCTGGAGGGGGAACACAAACACGTTCTGACTCTGGAGGGAGAACTAAGAGAGTCTGACTGAGGGCTAGGACACTGGGTGGGGCTGACTGAGTTCTAGCACACTGAGAAGGGCAGACTTAGAAGAAGGAAGGACTGGCCCGCTAAAGGGCTTTGGCTCGGGGACTGGCCAACTAAAGGGCTCTGGCTCGGGGACTGGCCAACTAAAGGGCTCTGTCCCTGGGACTGGCCCATTAAAGGGCTCTGGCTCAGGGAATGGTCCACTAAGGGGATCAGAAAGAAAGAAAATAAATGTAACTTTATTTATCTCACAATGCAGAAATTAAATCTCTGCATTTAACCCATCCCCTTGGGGAGCAGTGGGCTGACACTCTGTGGGGTTAAGGGTGTTGCTCACAGACCCAGCATGGAGGCTGTGGGGATCAAACTGCATACTTGCAACCTTCTCAGAGCACAAGAGCACCGCTCTAACCCACTAGGCCAGCACTCTCCCTCTGAGTCTGGAACTAGGTCTGCTAACTGGCTCTGGCTTGAGAACTGGCCCGCTAAGGGGCTCTGGCTCGGGAAAGGCTGGCTGGCAGGGAGGTGGAAATAAAGGGAGAATATCCTCATTCTCCCTGTAAAAAAAACTCAAAAGTTCGGATGTCTTAAGTCATGGGGGATCTGATCTAATAAGACTGTCAGGGGCTAATATAATGTTTGATAGTCTTTAGAGATGGGGATAGCTGGGAGTCATGAAGGTGGCGGCTGAGACCACAGAGGAAATTGACCTGGCGTAAAGCTAGCAGCAGGCTGACCTATAGTGGGAGCAGCGGCGTCACACTGACCCGTTGGAGAATGAGTGGTGGCATCAGACTGACCCGCTAGAGAATGAAGTGGTGGCATCAGACTGACCAGCTGGAGAATAAGTGGTGGCATCAGACTAACCAGCTGGAAAATAAATGGTGGCATCAGACTTACCCGCTGGAGAATAAGTGGTGGCGTTGAACTGATCAGCTGGAGAGGCTGTAGCATTTTTCCACCGGTGCTTTTGCCTGCACCAGTGCTTGTGCCTGCAAAGAAGGCAGCGGGGGATCAGCAACTGGAGGAGTAAGTAACCAGATGAGTAATGGTTTGGGTGGTGGAGATTTGTTTTGGAGCTCAGAGAAGGCCTCCTGTATGTTCCACTCAGCTAAAGCATTGAAAACTGCATGAAGAAAGTAGGTTTGGATTTCTTGATATATCTGTAGAATTTGATTTACTTCTTTGGCAGCAATTATCCACTTCCAAGGTGGACTGATTGGGGTTAGGTTATCGAGTGTGAGTGTGTGTTAAGTGCCTTTGAAATTCACTTACCTTCTCGGTTTGTGGCTCTGCTGGATCCATGTTGGCTGGTTTCTTCTGTCAGGATTGTGTGAATGTTTTTAGAGGATCCAAATTCAAAGATGAGGAAGCAAGAGTCCAAAAACAAAATAGTGAAAACCAGAAAATCCAGTAAACATCATGGAAAACACACATGGGGAGCTACGAGATGACAAAGGGAACAAAGGCAACAAAGGGAAGGGAGCCAAAGGGAAAGGAAACAAGCACAAGGGGACAACAGAGAGTAACTCAAAAACTGTTCAGTATCTGTTGAAAAGTAAAACATTTATATTAAGCTGTCACAATGACTGCCTATGACCTGTTAGAGCAGTGCCATTTCTAACTGTTAATATGCAATACTATAACTATATATGACAGCATGCCACAAGAATTAATTTTGCCCAAAAAGCACAGTTTTTATAAAGAAGAAATTGTGCATTTTTACTGTTTTTTTTTTAAGCAGTGGTTTTATTAGTGTTGGGCTTTAAATGGATTGCCTGACAATTTCATCATTTAATGTAATGATTTTCATAATTTAATTTAAAAAGCATTTCTACAATTTTGAAAAAATGTTTATGTGGTCTATTGTGAAGCAAATAAAGTAGCAGATAAACCTTAGGTTGTTTAGCAGTTTAACCCCCATTAAATCATTACATTTTAGATCCACCTTTTATGACAAAGCTGCAAAAATGCTTTAGATAAGTCACTCTGAGCTTTGCTGATCTTCCCACTGGTATTTTTACCTATTTTACAGCACAAATCTGCTCCAAGTCTATCCAAATATTCCCATTTGAACTGAGGTCTATATTTGGACTAGTTGATTCTTACACATCTTAATGTTTCCCCTTTAAACTCTCAAGAGTTGCAGCCACAGTATCTGTTGAGTCATATTCCTGCTTGAAGCTTTTACTCTACAATATGCCAACATTTTATCACTATCTATATTTTTTCTTGACTCAGACTCCACAATTTTACATTATGGAGATGGGGTTCTTGATGTGTCGGATGTATATCAGCCATATGCCATATCACCTATCTTCATACAATTGAGGAGTCAACCACTTCCATTTTGGCAAACTCTTTCTAAAAAAAAAATTTAATGACAACCTTTCCATGTGTAAAGTTTTTTCTGATGCTATGCACAGTTTCTGCTATGAAACACTGTAACTCCTCCAGGGTTACTTTTAGTCTCTGTGTTGATTTTCTAGATGATCCCCGCTATATCCAGTCTGTTACTTTTTATGGGCTTGTTTAACCATGCCCTTTCCACTTAAACATGACTTGATAGTGATGCAGTGGGTAAATTTTATATTTTCACTGTCCAACCCTGACTTGTACTACTCAATAACTTTGTTCCCTGACTTGTTTAAAGAGCTCCTTCTGGCACTTAAATTGTACACATGTGACTTTTGGTGGTTGTACCAGGTCTTTTTTATTGCGCATTGTATTCACTTCGTAAGATTAGGCTATTTGTAGAGATCCATCACATGAAATAAGATTAAAAAATTATTAAAATTACAACATAAAACATAAAATAATTTTCAAGTGGAAGAAAAATTATTGTTTTCAGGATGCATTAAAAATCAGAATTTTAAAAGTATTGTGTATTCATCCTCCCTTAAACCTAAACCTGGTCAGTCAGACTGACTTATGCCGTGTGTGTAAATCTGTCATGGCAGACTTATCTATTATATCCAATTACAGTAAAAATACAATTGACCTATGAGTGATTTATTTTTAGTATGAATCCAGCTACTTTATAAAGGACTCTAGATGTATGTTAGCAAACATTAGTTGATATAAAATCTAAAGACAAAAGAGAATAACCCTATGCAGGTAAGAGGGAAGGTTGTGGAGAATATCATAGCAGGTTTATTAAAGGTTATAAAGGTTTTGAAACATTATCCCAAGCTTTTACTATCTCACAAAAGATCAAACAGAGCACATGTATACTGCCAGCAGGAGCTTCCAACTGAATTTACAAAATTGGCAAAGAGACCAGGACTGGAGAGGCAACCAAAAGACTCATACTAACTACTCAGGAGAAGTACTGTAGTTGTGCAAACATAAAACTGGAGCTAACATGAAATGAAATATATTGTTTCAGGATCAGCTCAATCAAAGCTGGATTTGGGACAAAAGTCAAGTTCAGGTTTTTGCCCTCTGTTAAGTTAAGTATTTTTAGTTTATTTGTAATTCTGTATCTTTGTTGCCCCCTTGT
>NW_015150458.1:425286-468207 GCF_000732505.1 Cyprinodon variegatus | reverse complement strand
ATATAATATAATATAATATCATAGAATAGAATAGAATAGAATAGAATAGAATAGAATAGAATAGAATAGAATAGAATAGAATAGAATAGGAAATATCTTTATTGTCCCACAATGGGAAAATGAACAGCAGCAAAAAGATTACTAAAAAAAAATGCTCAAACAAATGCGGACCTTAAAAAAATTTTCAGAATAAAATAATAGGGAAGGATACAAATATAAACACTAAAATGCTGTACTGTAAAGTGTTTTAACAATATAAATATGTGCACCTGGACAATAAATAACCAATATGCATCTATGGACATTTTTACAGTAATGGATATTTGAAAACAGCAGCAACATCAGAGATGTGCAAAATGACAGCAGCATGTTATTTAACTGACTAAGGTTTCTATCATTACATTTAGTTTTATTTGTTCATGCTCCCGGGGGTTGTCACCTTTATTCCATCCTGGATTCTCATAAGTCAAATCTTTGTTCACTTTACAATATAAAAAATTAAAAAGAAACAGTTTTGAAAAGTTCGGTATCCATTCTTTTCTTGCCTTATGTGTCAACTGTCACAGTTGCTAAGTGACAGAGCTTACGTAAAAGCCGCTGAAGGCTGGACTTGTTTGAATTCACAGCCAACACACTTCCGGTGTCCTTATTTTCAAGGACTTCGAAGCATCCAGTCCAGGTAGACAGTGTGAGAAGGACCTCGCTGCAAATAAATACATATCCTTAATGATTCTTTTTTGTTGCTTATTTTAGATTGTTACTAATGTAATTTAAACATCCGAAAACAATAAACGATTAAATAACGATTTAAAAATAAAAAAAGGGATATACCATGTGACATAACACGTTTTGTAGCAATTTTTTTACTATTTTTTTATGTATTTTTAATTTTGAAATAAAAAATTTCAAAGGGGGCTAGTTTCACTAGCACCCCCTTCATTTCCGGAGGGCAATGGTCCCATTTCCATATAAGGACAGTAGTCCGTCCCTGTCCCTTTCTGCTTACTGCAGTGAGTTGTACTTGGAACGCGACTTTGGAAGACCCAGCCCATGTGTCATTTTTCCCTGGCATCTCCTAATTTTTCGTTTCTTGTTTTTGTTCCTGGATTATTGCCTCAGTTGCCTGTTGAACCTCCATTTATTCTGCAAACTCATCTCTGCATTTGGGTCTGAAGGAAACTTTTCAGATAGTGATTTGTAAAAAAAAGAAAAAAAAAGAATCATCACATAAAATCCTAATAAAACACATTAAAATATGTGGTTAAAATAATACTAAAACATAAAGAATTTAAAGTGTTTGAATACTTCTGGATTGTACTATAGTTTATGAAGACTCATTGGAAAAAATTAAATTATGTTTGTGAAGAGTTTTATTATGAAAAACAGAGTAGAAAAGTAATCAGCCACAGTTCGCCTCTCTTTTTATATCAGCACCACACTGACCACTTCATGCATAATACAAATAATAAAAAAACTACAGCTTGTATTGGAAATACTTTACATTCACAGAAGATAAAACAACCCCTATGAACACAATCAAACACAGATAAAACAAATGATCACTGAGATGATTTAACAAGTAAAAATGACTCACTCTCTTTCTAAGCCCTCACATTTAAAGGGTGCATCAGAATCTGAGACACAAGAAAAGGCACAAAAAACTGCAATGCTTCTGCTTGACCTATTTAAGGTAGAGCTGTTTATTCACTTAATTGCATGAATCATTTTTGCTAATTTGTGTTTATCTTTGACACAGATGTACAACTTATATTGTGGAAAACCAAAAAAGAAGAGAGAACATTAAAAAACGCATTCAAGCACAAAAAAATAGATGAGACAAGAAATCAGTAAGGAAGGGAGCTTTGTTATTAAAAATACGCTGAAACATTTCAGTTTTATTGATCACAGTATGAAGGCCCACTTTAACCTATGATGGAGGCTTACTTAAAACTGTAAATACACCAGAGACTTGTTCTTATAGGCTTAGTTCTTGTAAACTTAATATTTAAATATTATTTTTGTATGATGACAAGCAAAACTGTTGAATACGAGGCAGATAAGGAATAAAACTGGAATTCCTTTGGTGGACAAGCACCTAATAATAATAATTATTATTAATATTATTATGGATATTAATATTTTCATACTAATTTTAATAACAATGATAACAATAACCATAATAATAATTATTATTATTACTATTATATTTTTATTATAATAATAACAATAATTATTATTATTATTTATTTCAATATTATTAATAATGATTTTATTGCAGGAGACTAAACTAAACGTACCAAATCTTGATTTCTGAGAACTGAGTTGCCAGAAATAAAACAAGAAGCCAAACTCTCATAGATGTCTCATGCTATGAGCCCCAGGCGGTGGGCTGCTCATGTGATTTTATTCCTATCAGTGTTTCCTCCCCTCTCTCTGTCTCTCTTTTCGGCCTTTCTAGTTCCATTTATTTTTTTATTTTTGTAGAATCGTTTAATGTCAGCACTGTTTTCTGAGATGTCTCCCACTGAAGGAACATTTCTGGGGCATTTTGAAGGCAGTTTAATCAACTTTGATTATAACCAGTTATTCCTAACAAAAAATATACAGATATTAATAATTGTAATAGTGTCATTATTATTATTATTACTACTTCAGCATCCACACTTTGTATCTTCCTTGTCTATTTAAAAAGTTATTTTGTGGTCTTGGGCTTAAAATCCTAGGCATATATCAAAGTATTGTATTTATTTTTTGGGATGCAGTTTGATGTAGCCTATTTATGAATAATGAAATGTTTAAATCTCTGTTATTTTCAAATAAGAAAATTATTTGAGTTTTATTATAATATAGGCCTATATAAATTAGGGGGGATTATAATCGGTTGCGAATAGATTTGTTTATTGGAGTCCCTGGCCCACATTTATATAGTGTATTATTTTCATTGTTGATTCACAAACTGGGACTTAAATCCAAATGTTTTTTTTGTTTTTTTTTTTTGTTTGTTTGTTTGTTTTGATTTTGAAATCAGAGCCTATTTTCCTCCATTGGCTTAGATTCTTGGGATCTCTTGCATTTAAACTGAGGATCATTTCAGTAAGAGAATTTGGTTTTTATAGTAACATAGTAGCAGCTAAAACGGCTTGACCGAGCAGGTTAACTTAGGATCCTTATGTAAAAGATAAATGTTGGAAACTGCATTAATCAATAGGCATCAAGCATCAATGAATAAGGCAGGATATCCAGATAAAACTCATCCAGCTCCATGCTGGCACTAGGAAATGTTATTATTGGCCCTATGTTGCGCTTACCTTGTGGATCAATCCACCAAATAAAACATGATCTTAAGATTCACATGGCAACAATTATATCAATAAAGAGTCACGTGGGAACCTAATTTGCCTTAATTTCCCCCGATGCAAACGACTGTTACATGCCAAAGCACCAACAGCACAGGACCAGCTCCTTTAGGGTTTTACGCAGCTCCTGGCTCCTGTATGCGTAAATTAGCGGGTCAATGAGGGAGTTACAGATGATGAGGATGAGGAAAAGGTGAAAGTACTGAAAAAAGCATTTACAGAGGGGACTGCTTGGACAGGCGAGGATGAGGAAGAGGTGGAGGAAGAAAGGTCCCCAGCAAAAAATAAAGACTCCCAGCAGGATGGTGAGCGTGATCGCCCCTTTCATGCTCGTGGACTGGCGCCGGCCTTTCTGAAACGCAGTGATGCGTCGGGAATGTATGTGGGCCAGCACGAACATGTGCAGGTAGAGCGCAGCGTTGAACACCAGGGTTACGCAGAAGAAGGTAACCAGGCACACGATTACGGCGTTATCGGTGTGGTAAACGATGAAGAGGATGCTGGAGGTGATGCTGGTGAGCCAAACCAGTACGATGATGGTGATGGCGCGGTGCGTGGTCATGATGCTGTGGTAGCGCAGCGCGTAAAAGATGGTGATGTAGCGGTCTGCGGCGATGGTGCACAGGAAGGAGAGAGAGGAAACCACGGAGCTGCAAATCATCACGTCGATGACATTGTCCAGGTGACGCAGCGCGCCTGGGTGCACATCCAGGAGGTCGTTGTCGTTCAAGAGCATGAATATGGTTTCAACCACGTTGCTGACGCTCACCAGCATGTCGGACACTGCCAGGCAGCAGATGAAGTAGTACATAGGGGAGTGCAGGTTGCGGTTCCTGATGATGGCCAGGATCACCAGGATGTTCTCCACCAGGCTGATCAAACCCAGCGTCAGGAACAGTTCCTGAGGGACCCGGATATGGACGCAGTTAAGAAAGTTGCGCTCTCCGCGCGTGGAGTTGGTTTCGTTGTCGTCCAGGATTTCGGCCAGAGGGTTGAACTCCGCATGGAGATAGCGCAGGGAGTTGTTGCTGATATCCATGTCTGAGTTCTTGTTCCACTGTTTCAAATGAATCTAATCCAGGTGAAAATCCACCGTGGGACCTAAGCAGTTCTTAGCCGCGCAGGCAAAGTCTGGAGAGATGGCTTGTTTGTCCATGTGAAAAATGCCTCTCCTCTTTCTAATTTTCCTGACTAACATTGATGCGGCTCCTCTTGGATATACATCCATGAATTATGAGCTGCTCATGAATAGCACGCGTTTTACCGTCATTGCGCATCTGATCCGTTAAAATCCAATCTCTTGTTGAAGAACACTGTAAAGTTGGAAAACTGGATGCGTCTGGTGACCCTGAAGCTGCAGAGTGAGCTGCTTTAGTCATTTTGAAAATTATGCTGTGTGACTTTTCCAAACTCCTCCTTTTTACGCAGACGTCAGTTGGACATGTGGTCCTATATCTCAGGGCTCGCTGATTATTACTTTAGAAAAGCTTTGCATCCTAATGAAGACAATTAAGGAGAAAAAGGTAAGAATATCTGAGATGAGCGTGTTGAAGACCTGAACTGTCCAAATGCACTCAACGTTTTAAATACAAGTTTTTGTGCTAATTGTTGACTTGATATTAATTGCATCAGATTCATCAATGTTTTGTTCAGATAAGTAGGAAACCCATATTATGGAGGACCAGGAGAGTCAAAGCCATTTCAAATGTAACATTTAAATCATACACTGCAAAAAAAATGAAAATCTAAATGAGTAAATTTTCTTAAAGTAAATGCATTTTTTCTTGAATTGAGGAGGTAATTGAGATACTTTGCCAATGGAAAAAGCACAATTTACATTTAAAATAAGAAAAAAAATTTGCTTTGTCTTATTTCAAGTGCATCTAATTACCTTGTTTTTGAGGTAAAAATCTCATTCCATTGGCAAATCATCTTATTCGTCTATCAAAAATAAGGGTAAATACACTCAATGTAAGAATTTCTTTACTTAATTTTAGATGATTTTTGCAGTGTACATTTTTTTTGCTCATTATACATTTCATTATCAAAAAGAGGTGGTAAAATCTATTATCCATAGTTATCTATTAATCCATAGTTAAATACTCCAAATTGAAAAAGTTTTTTCTAATCCCATTTCTAAATGGAGATAAAAAAAAAAAAGAACAAAAAAAAAAAAGCAATGGTTAGTTTGTGAACCATGTGTGGCAGTCTAACCAATTAGAGAGCTGGTTACAGCTGAGCATGAGCGTTTCTAGACGGGGGCCAGTGCCCCTGTAGAACTAGTTCCTGTTATGGCCATATACTAAAAAGATAATACTGAAATAATTTCTTATTGTATGTTCAAAGAGAAGAGATTCTAACTGAATGGTACCAATTAGAGGAACTTTATTTTTGATCTTTTCAGTTTACTTTAACAAAAATGTTGTCTGTTGTTTTCATCTGTCACATCAGAGGTCTGTGACCTTTCTTTATGGCTCACTGAATACAATGAATGGTGCATTATTAACCTTTTTGCTGTATAATTATGGGTAAAAAAGCACTGGTCCACCCCGGCCAATATGAAAACACATTTTCAAATTGCAGTATTTAATAAAAACATTTTACAATTCCTTTTCAAATTCAGTTTAAAAGGAAACACTACAAATCGTATTTCTAACTGCATGATTTAAATGCTACATTTGAAACAGCTGTTTTTGTCTTTTTTTAGTGACTACTTGATCACTATGAGTGGACTCTGTGCACACAGCTGCTGCCTTCTGTCTACTGACAGTCCCATATGGAGAACAAAAGGGAAAAGTGTGAACTGAAAGAGCTCTATTTAGATTCAAAGCACATTTTTCCTATCAATGAAAAAAAAAATACAATTTTTAAATGCCACTTGGCTTTAAGATCAGATTTTCTCTGGGTTTACCTTATTTTCTGCTGATCTTATTGTTTTACAGAAGACTTTGAATGTTGATCATTAACACAGAAAAGTAAAAGTTTTGTGATGAGTTGACAGAATAACCAATATAAAGCAAATCAAATTATGGTTTCTAGGAAGCTCTTGACCATAATAAGGCTCAACAAATTTCTAATAAAATGTTTGTAATTGTGTCTAAACTCCATAACAAGGTTTCTAAAACAATCTAAGTGGTTAAGGTAATGCTCTATCAACGCTTTAATATTTTATACACATATCTACGGTAATCTAAAAGCTTTTCAACAAAATTACACATGGAATGACAAATGCACATAAACCGCCTAAAAGTGCCTTAGAAATTAATCATGAAACACAAATGTATGAAACATCATAGACATTGAGTTGAGTTGTGAAAATCCCATATATTGTAAACCAAGGCATGTTTGTGACACCTGATGCTTTGTTTACAGCTGTATCCTCAAAATGCAGTAAATTTCCCATAAACATCACTGAACAAACAATGGGGTTTTTCTGAATTTACATTTATAAGATTTCTGTGAGTTAAATTGCAACAAGCTGGAATTCTCATGTTTAATATGCATTGTATAGAATTTCAAAGATTTTATTGCTGTTGATCTTGAAATCAGAGTATAAAATAAAATAAACTAACATAAAATGTTAATTAGGGAAGCTGAACCATATTATAGCTAACACAATCTTGGGAAGGACTACTTATAGTCGTCCAGCTGATGCTGATCAAATAATACTCTCTAGCTGGAAGGTAAATAGAGACTTAGACTTTATTTTTTCATTTTGTATGCACAAGTTTAAACAAATAAATTTCGTTAAGATCAGCACTCTACACTATTTAATTTTTTTATGTGCAGCCTTGATAAGGTAAGCAGAAGTGATTAAAAAAAAAAAATCACATAAGCTATTGCTAAGAAAGTTGACTGCTGTCATAAATGTCCATACACTGCAAAAACGACCTAGAAATAAGTCAAAATTTCTTAAATTAGGTGTTTTTACTCCTAATTTGAGTAGAAAAATAAGATGATCTGCCAATGGGGTGAGTATTTTCACTCTTAAAATAAGATAATTAAATAATGTCTTATTTGAAATGTAAATTGTCTTGTTCCATTGGCAAAATTTCACACTTACCTCCCCAGTTCAAGAAAAAAATGCCCTTATTTTAAGAAAAAAATGACTTACTGAGATTTAAAAATTTTTCCAGTGTATAAGCATATTAGAAAATTAGTGGAAGGAAAAATGTATAGCTGTTAACACAGCAAAAGTGAAACTACATAAGGAAACAACTACAGTACCACCTACCTTGTACCACAGGGATCAAGCCTAGGCAGGGAGGGCGCCAGGAATTTGGGGCCCCATGAAAGACATGGGTATTGGGCCCTCAACTTTTATGCTTGCCCTGAGAACTTATTTTTCATTAATCTGTGCGTGTAATGACAAAACATGTATTTTTAATGTGGCTGCTTCAGGCTGCTCATGAGAATGATCAAGATTTATAGATGTCTTTTAATTGTTGTAATTTAATCTGAATATAAAAATCTAACTAAACTGTTTTAATATTGACAGAGATTTGATTTAATGAAAATATCATTTTAAACATCTACAAGCGTTTAGCTAATGTTTAACCTCTGATAACTATGGTTTTTTACTGTAGCCTGGTCTGCTTGGTAAATGTAAATTCTCAGCTCTGGGAGATTTCTGGCTTAGTTGTTTGGCCTTTTTGTTTCTTACAGAATCACAATAAATGCTGGATTAATTCTAGATTTTTCTTAAAAATTAAAAACGAATCAAAAAAAAAAAAAAAATTGCAATCATGTTCCGTTTCAGACAGCACCAAGCTGAGCAGCATCATTAATGATGTGATTCCCCTCTGACGTTGAAGAAGAATAACTACTTAGTTGTACCCAGCAGATAGATGTCTAATTATACTCAACAGGTTAATAATCTATTGTTAATTTGAACTATTCAGTTAACAAACCTTTCTGAAAGAAAAGAGAGGGCAGAATAACTGGGTCAAGGTATCGGGCGCCTTCTCTCTCTCTCCTCTTTCTTCTTCCTTTCTCTCCATTTTTGAAATCCAGATTTAAGGCGCTGCATTTTTCAGCCACGGACGTTTTTATCACACTGCTGCTCAGGGGCATCATATGGGGGGGGAAAGTTAGGACGATTCTAAGGTCCCTTAATTGAGGGGGGGTCCCAAAGGAGAAGAAAAGATTTGTCCTGCTATATTTTTCAAATATAAAGAGAAAATCAAGAGGTAAAATAAATCATCTTCATGTTCTCCATCATTTTTCAGCAGTAAACAGGGAGACAAAGCATGAATATATATTGAATATATATACCCCCCCCCCC
The DNA here is from genome assembly GCF_000732505.1 of Cyprinodon variegatus. NCBI lineage: Eukaryota > Metazoa > Chordata > Actinopteri > Cyprinodontiformes > Cyprinodontidae > Cyprinodon > Cyprinodon variegatus. The sequence goes on along the minus strand of NW_015150458.1, from coordinate 459,567 downwards.
CTCATAAGATTGCAATACATTTTTGGTTGAATTTAATGTTATGCAATTTGATCCTATGTTGTCATGAACCCTAACTTTGCACTACTGTGTGACAAAGTTCTCATCTGACCAAATTTTCTAAACTTTTTATTTCACCTTTGGTGTTTTTGATTATTTATAGACAAACACGAGCAGCACAATAACAACAACTAAAGGCACAAAGCAGAAAAAACACATTTTGTTCCGAGTTTAGCTATAGCTCCAGGTGGTCTGCAGCAGCGACTTCATTTGCTTACCAAAAACAGCCACCCATTTACTGAGCTACAAAGCTGCAGTGCCAGTGGTATGGATTGGTTATCCAGGATCTGCAATGTTGGTGTCTTCTGTTTGACTGTTGACTGAATCTCTTAATTTTCAGATAAAAAAAGAACATAGGATCCCATTAATATGGGCTACAAGAGATCACTCCCTCCTTGTTTTTTTACTTGCAAGAGGTTTGATAGGAAAACCAACATAAATGCAGCATGAGACCAAGTCTTGATTCAGTCAAATTAAGTTATGTTCAGGCACTCTGCCTCCTATCAGAAATCATGACATTTTCCTGCGGAGATAACATCTGCAGCAAGACAAGACTGAAAGGAATAGGGAACAAAACCAGAGACAAAGAATAATAATTTATTGTTGTGGTGCTAGAAGTATTGTTCTGCTCTGAGGTTTTAATTACAACCAAGTGAGCTGTCTGTGGGAGTGGAAACACACAACCAGTCTAAGGAATGAGGAATCATCTTCAATGTCTGCAGACTGGGTTTGACCTAACATAACGAGTCTACAGGACTGACTGATAAAGAAAGTCACAATCAAATATTAAAAAGCATCTCAGATCCAAATACGACTCTGTGCTAAACGGGGACTTATTGAGGTTGTGTATGAATTTTTCAGCAGGAATGGAATTTAAATTAGATTAAGATGCTCAGTCCTGATAAATTACAACTGCAAAGTCTTGCTGCAGATTTGGCATCAAACCCGGATCTAAACTTTAAGCGGGCCACATGCCAGCACATGAATGTTTTGATCTAAACCTTTGTATTGTAGCTCAGGTTGTTCATATACAGTAAGATGCTGTTCTGTGGAAGATGAGCCTCTGTCCACCGTCTAAAGATTTTCTTGTAAGATCATCCAGCATTTAGCTCTGTCCATCTTCCCCAACTCTCTGTGCCCAGAGATTGAAAAATCTGAATTTCCTAAGGCTTTCTTTCAACAATTCACCTTTTATCCTGCAAGTTTTTGATGAAGGTTAATTTTGCAGATAGCAGAACTAAGTTTTCCAGTCATCGGATTCTCTCAGCCAAGTGGTGGAAACACTATTTTCAAGAGCATGACCATTCTTTTTCCATTAGCCTAATCCTGTTTTTGAGTTTCTTAGCACATATTGATCCAAACCAAATATAAAAAGCTGATAAAGACCTGCTTTTATTAAAGCTGATGTTATAATCAAAGCAGTTGCCACATGGTGCTCTGATACCACGAGTAGCAGACCCCTTGTATTGGATTCTGCTGGTTCTAAAAGATTCTCCTAAATTTAAAATCTTTTGTATTTTTATATCTTCTATTTAAAAATTTAACTGAACTAAACTTATATTCAGCAAATTCAAACCAAAAATAACAGGTCAACTAAAGATTCATTCATTATATTTATGTTTATATAAAGTTGAAATTATACTGAGTCCCAAATACCTTACAGCATCAGCTTTGATTGAATTTTTTAATAGATATTCTGTGCTTATATAATTTAGCAGACTTAAAAGACTTCCGTTTTTTTTTTTTTGGAAGAAGAAGAAGTAAAGACTGTTTCTTTAGTGTCTAATGACAAAACAGTCAAGCATGACTGGTTAGTTTAGTGTACTTAGTTTAGTATATTTTATGTATGTTTAAGCCTTTATTTTGTTAAATTAAAAAATAAAAACTTGTTATTGTAGACGATTCTCTTTAATTACATTTCAGAACAGGTCTCAAGGAAATAAATTTCTTAAAATTATCCACAATTTTACAATAGAAAATATGTTCTCTGCCTCAAATTTAACCAATATTATATAACTAAAACATAAATTTAAGCTTTATTCTATTTAAAAGGGTTTTTCTTATTTAGCCTCACCATCATTAAAAGTCTGTCCTTATATTTGCAAATAGCAGTGATCTGAGGAGGAGGAGAGGTATGGAAGAAGTAAAGTCTCATTAGAATTAGACCTTTGTTACACATTGAGTTTATAATCTGGATTTTTATCCTGGGAAACTGGGTAGTTAATAATTTTTCTAATTTGCCAGTAAAATAGAAGCTCAACTGCAGGAGTTTGCATATATATATAAAAAAATCCAAATATTTCAACTGCAGGAATTTACTCTTCAAAAATAGACTGGCATTCCGATAGTGCAGCATTAAACTACACTCACTGCTGATGACCATAGCTGGGTTCCCAAAACCCTGAATTTTCATGGCACCCAAACCAAACCATTTTAGAAACCAGCAGTCCTTTGATGAAAGCATAATGGGTGAACTGTTTGGCTAATCTGGTGACAGCAGCTATGCTAAAAGCTAAGGGTTAAGAACCCATCCCTGCTTAATGCATTGATGTGTCATGTGATAAAATGAGATAATGACCTGATCAGCTAAAAGCTGCTGGACTCACTCTAGTGTTAGTTGTTTTGGCCTGAATGAACATAGAAGGATTTAACATCTGAATTATGCAGTTGAATTTTTTTACAGGCAACATTTCTGCTGGTGAATTTAAAGTAAAAAAATAAAAATAACTTCAAAAGATAAAACTTGTTAGAAAATTAAAAAAAAAAAGCTGACTCTAATTAGACTATATTTCTTCCATAGGGAGATGCCTGTGATTTGTGAGCAATATATTAATAAGAGGCCAAAACCCAGACATAATACTTCTCTTCCAGTCCGTTTTTTTTAGAAAGCAGGAAAATTTACATTTAGAACATTAGATTTTTGAAGAGAAAATAAAATTTACCTTTCTGGTCAGTCGAAGAAGAAAAAAAGAAACCCAACATTTACATGTAACACGTCATCAGTTCATGACCAGAAAAACATGTTTTATGTTTTTATTTCAACTCTTTGCTTCCAAACACTTGTCGGACCACTGTTTTCTCAGTCCCATTCTTCCTCATCCCTGTACGGGTTATCCTCTCTGGGCGGCTCCTGAAAGCGGATGTTGGCCAACATGTCCCTCATGGCCACCATCAGACGATTCACCTCTTGGTTCAGCTCCTGTCCTGCTCGAGCCACCTCCATCTCATCCTCCTGTCTAAGTCCGCCCTGAATATATATATAAAAAAATAAATATACATATATGATCATATAACCACCTCATCTACATTGTTAAAAAATATTATTAAACCATTAACTTTTCTGAGCTCCTTGGAAAATGAGGCGAACAAGCACTTCTATGGTAAAACAAGGTGGCTACAGCAGTAGGGATTTTTTTTTTTAATGTGGCTGTAAAAAGCTGTTTAACAAAGGTGTTTGAGTTAGCATACTTCCAACTATAAATCAATAAAAAGAGAAAAACATAAATCACCAAATTGCATTGGAGGTTTGTGAGTATTTAAGTGAGAAAACATGTAAGATACATGAATTTGTATAGTGGCTTCTGTGTTGCCAACCAGCTCTGGTTTACAAGAAAAATTATGAGATAAGAAAAGTGAGTATCTAGTAAAGTATCTAGTAAATATCTAGTAAAGTGTCAATGATCCACTAAATACACACACGTCTTCCCACAACCTCATATAAGGTTAGCCTGCGGCTAACAAAGCACAAGCTACTTTCCTTTAATAGTGCTAATAAGCCTTCTTTTTGTGTGTTTAAAGAATGACAAAGTAAAGACTTGGAACCAGTATTCACCCGTTAAGGGAGAGAGAAACTGACAGGTATTCCTGTGGTTGGACTTGAGCAAAAAAATGACCGATCACAGGGGAACTGACTTGCTTTTGGCAAAGAAAAACGACATCAGCTGAATGTAATAAAACAGATTGGATCGAAAAAGAAACAACAAAACCATGACAAAACTAAAGCAAAACTGCTGGAATGGTCTAACAAATAAAACCAGACATGAAAGAAACCAAAGTAAGATTGATTAGATAAAAGAAACTAAATAATAAAGCAGAGAGCATAAGAACATAAAAAATGAACTAAGGCAAGACCCACATATCAACCAAGATTCTCTAAGCTATTTAAAAAAAGTGGATAAAAGGACTGAAAGGACCCACAATTACTAATGTCTCAACCATAAAACTATTTTATATCAGACATTTGCGTCTTTCCTCTCTTTCAGGACAAATCTGTTAACTCAACATATTCTGGGTTCCAAATGCCAATAAGTACAATACACATGGACTGCAATATCATCAATGTCTTGCAATCATTTCAATGACTTACTGATGGCACAGAAACAAAGTTTATTAATTAAAAACTAAACATCCTTAACACTGATTACAGTTTCCTGTCAAATTACTCAATGCACTGCGATCAGTGAGAGCTGGATGCTTCAGACCAGGCAGGGGAGGAGGAAGGAATATCAATATCAGTCAATATCAGCTTCAGTTCATTAATCTAGCATCCTAATGTTAACACCTAAGTCTTAAAATAATTTAGCTAAAAGAAATGAAACCACAAATTAATATTTATTAGGGCTGAAACAATCCAATTAATCATGATTAATTGATTATTGAAATTATCGTCAACTAAATAAGTGATCGTCAACTGGAGTGTAGAGACTCCTTTAGCTGACAGAGCAACTCAGAGAATTAACTATACCAAAATTATTAAAAAAAATATGTAAACATTTTGCATTTAAAATAAAATCTTTTTAGTTTTATATTTATCAATATGCTCTATCCAGAACTCCTCAAGTGGAAAAGTTTTAGTTTCACCTGTTTTGATTTAGCAAAAAAGCTCCTTTAAAGGAGCCTTTGGCTATCCGATTCTTAATAGAAAAAAATTATCGAAAGATTAATCGATTTGCAAAATAATATTTATTTGCAGCCCTAATATTTATATAATGGGCAGCTTCAATTAACTGTGATACACACATTTCAAAGATAATTTTCCTAAAACACTCATCTTGGGAACTTTGACTCAGTTAATCAAAAGGAGAGTCACCAAAATGTCTCCTAAAGCTCAACAACGATCAATAGAAAAAGGCCTTACACACAAAAAATGGTTTATTTTTTAAAGGTGATGATAAACCTTGAAAACAAAGCCAATTATCTCTCTGTACTCCTTTAAAATCCCAATGAATAAGTTTCATCAATAGCATTCATGCTGCAAAAGCACACAGCTAACATTTAGTGGTTTTACGATGCTGTATTTTTTACAATAGTAAATTAAGGACAGCAGTAATAGCGAAATTTGCATTCATAGATGCTCTATAGTTGTTGTCCCTTTAGGCTAACCATGAGCTTTGGAAGGAAATGTTCGATCAGTCAAGGGAGTGTGTTAAGATGTTTTCTTGTATCTGAAAGCAGCACAAGTATTTCAAAATAGCCTGCAGGATGCTGTGTACTAATGGCTGTATCTGTGTCTGTTTTGTAACTGCTAACCAGACAAACTAGAGACAATGTTCTACATCATCATTTTAAAGGATTTGAAGCAAAAAGTAGTTAATCTCAAAAACTGTGAGGGGAATAAAAAAGCAAAAATATCACATTGGCAAAATACTTGAAGGATTCCTGCAACTTTGAGAGGGATTGTAGATCTGTCATAAGATTCAACCCAATCAGTACAATTTATTAAGTAAAATAGGTTTCCAATTTTAAACACCTGTCAACCATTGTTGGAAATCAGACTCAGTCTTACTGAGAGCAGATTATGTTTATAAATGGAGAAAATCAAGTGCTTCATAAGCAGTGAGCCTTTGTTGATCATATTATAAAGGTTATTTACTGGTATATAGACCTACTTTTATATAAAATACTCATATAGGAAGAGGTACTTGTTAAACCACTAGAACAAATTAAATCAGGTGAAAAAGATATCAGATAACCTTTCTCCTCCACAGTGAGAGGAGCAAACTGAGGTGGCTGGGACATCTTTTAAATCAGATGTCCTCTGGAGGCCTAGAGGACGACCCAGGACACATTGGATGTTTTTTTTTTCTTTTTTTTTTATGACTATCTTGACATAACAAATTATTGCATCAGAATTCTGCCAAAAGACAACATGTGTAATAAATACTCATATGAGCAGCTTTATTTAAAAGAAACACATGTAAAGTACTCTCCATGCATATTTTGAATGTTCTTTTCCTCGTATTAAATCTGCACTCATAGAACGTTCAAAATGTGCTCACAACCATGAGTAAGAGCATCCCTGTGCTTGGGGTTTCCTTTTTATGTGCCAATAGATTCTCTCTTACATCTGTGTGGAAATGTTTCTGTGCAGTTCATATAAACTTTTGACTTTGAAGGCGTTACCTACCGGATAAAGCAACCTGTCTGTGATTGGCAACTTTTAAGGAAACCCTCATCTTGAGAATGTACTTCCTACTAGCAAAGCAGCCTCAGGCTGACCGCTTCCCTTCAAGAGTTAGAAGTTGGTAAGCAAAGCCATAGTTATACATAACATGGTCAGCATGAATACTGAATTCTGATTGGCTGTAGAGTGTCTGTTCAAAAGGGTTATATGACATCTACGAAAACATTTCAGGTCAATTAGCCAGATAATTTCTGCTAGCTTAAACAGCTGGAAACGGGAAGAAAGTTTGCACTGGTTTCCTTGGCAACGTATGCCTACTTAAGATGCGGGATTTCCTGGAAAGAAGCCAATCACAGGCGGGTTACTTTGTGGTAACACCTTCAAAGTGCTAAAAGTTTACATGAGCAGGCAGCAACAGGTCCATATGTGAGGAGGAGCGAGGCTGCGCACGAGTGCATATCACGCCACATACGCGCAAAGAAGGAATAAGCACTCTTCTGTGATATATTGGGGCCCTGTGGCACTCTATGTGCATATCTAACCCTTTAAACATGTGTGTGAGGAGTAGTTTATGAGTGTCTGTATGAAATAAAGCTGCTCATAGGAGTATTTATTGCATGTGTGCATTTTTGGCAGAATCCTGATGCCAAATTTAACCTCCTAAGATTATTACAGCTCTTTCTGTACCATTTTACCAGAAGCCTCCAAAAATAAAATTACATTGAGAAAAAATTGAAAAATTCCCAGTACAAACTAAAGCAGACAGTAGTGATCCAATGACAAGTTCTGGTGGCTAATTACCCTGAATGTCAATTACTGCAACAGTCAGAACTTGCAAGAGGGAATAATAAAAAACATAAGTTAAGTTCCAAGGTTTAAAAGCCAGTTGGATATAACAATAGATATGCATACTAATAATTGTGTTTTTCTGCTAGCTGTACTGATGTACAAAAAGTCAGGGAAGCAGCCATCAAAACAAAATAAAGAAAAGTTTAAGCCTCGAGCGATCATTTAGAGACACTGAGACATTAGAGACAACAATATCTACAATAAGCAGAGAAGTTTGCAATAGTAAGTATTTCTTTATTCCACTACATCAACAACTTTCTCTTAATTTGGCTTTGAGAGAAGCTCACCTCTCCACTGAGGAGGTTAGATTTACTGCTCTTATTAAACACTGCATGAAGTTAAACAAAAAAAGAGTTACAGAAAATCAAAGGAGTCAGAAAAGAACATTTAAGACCCGCCTGTTTGAGCAGCAAGTTCATACTGAGTGTAATAACCAAATTCTGGACACAGAGCTAACAGAATTTGTTAAGAGACAAATAACTTTTGTCTGTTAGGCTCACAGTTGCTGATCACATGTCGTCTCCACATGCAAAGCATGAGTTCTTAATTAGTGCTTTCTCCACATATTTGGTGCCAACAGCTTTGGAAATATTTGCAGTTTTCTCTTAAGAGTTCAGAGAGTAAATGAGAGCCGACTTTGAGCCAATAATGCAGGTCTTTTGATGATTTTGTTCCAACATTCATGTCAAATAGCCTAAGTGATTCCAACTTTCCAAGAATCACCTGTTACAATTTGTTCAACTTACCTGAAGGTTGAAGTTAGGGAGCAAAGACCGGAAAAACAGGGACAATGTGCTCTCATTGGATGCACCCGCATGCTGCCTATATGTGAGGACACAAAAACATTAAATAAGGACAGAGCTTTTAAGTTATAACCACCTAAAGTTATGAGCATGTTTGTTCTCTGAAGAGCAGAGATGCATCACATCACCTTTCTGGTCTGGTGTATGAAACAACCGAGTCCAGAGGAGGCAGTGGGTCAAAACCCATTACAGGCTGAGTGGTCACCTCCTACAGGAATAAAAAAGAACACACACTTTAAGGATTATTCCTAAAAATCATTAGCTTTTTAACTTTCTGCAGGAGTCCTGATGGCTTTGCTCATTTATGGCTCAGAAATGAAGCCGAGTTCATCCCTCCCGAAGACATGTCTGGACTTTAGATAGAAGAAAGAGAAGCCTGTACTCAAAGTTTGCATCATGAGTTGTTAACTTTGCTGTGGGGTGGAGGAGGGCTTTTTCTTTGTTTTTAAAGGGAAGATGATGAAATATGAAATCTGTGAGTTGGAGCAGTGCAAATGCTGCTAGGTTTAGCCTGTTGGTGACAATGATAACATACTATAGAGGAAGTGATTGATGTCTCGATTTACTGGTTGGTCAGAAAGAACAAGATCCCAGATATGAGAGTCTGAAATAAGCTTTCTCCACAGGGTGGCTGGGCACTCCCTTAGATAGGATGAGGAGCTTTGTCAACCGGGAGGGCACCGGAGTAGAGCTACTTTCTCCTCCACATTGACAGGAACCAACTGAGGTGGCAAGGACAAGAATTCTGGACAGCATCCATATGCCCCATTTACACTAACCCTCTGAAACCGAGCCGTGCCGAGTTCGGACGGGGCTTAAATCAGTTAACCATGCCGATCTCGGTTCTTATAAGCATTTTCACATCACGCTAGCACAGTTCCTCATCTCTTATCCGCGGTCCATGAAACTATAGCTCTCAAGGTAGAAATTATGCAATAACAGTACCCTTAACATTCCAGAACTTATGCGCCTGGATAGCGTGCTCCGCCCAAATTAAAATGGGAGCCTCTGTCTCAGCATCATCCCAGGTTGCACCACATTCTTTTGATGCTATTATTTGTTAATAGGCTGAAAAGAATTTGATGTTGTGAACAGGTGAGGTGATCTGTGAAATGCAAAGCCGGACATGCTGCCGTGGAATGAGTCAGCTGACTGTAAATAGGAGATGACGCACTCTAATCATGCGCTATTTATTAACAGAGAACCGAGCCATAGATGAATCGTGCCGAGCCCTACTGTTGAAATAGCACTAGATTAGCGCGGTTCGGTTATGTCTGGCACGGTCCAGTTCAGTTACGTTCCATTTACTTTCAACATTTATCTCAGTTACTGTGCTCGGACCATTCTCGGCACAGTTTCAAAAGGCTAGTGTAAATGGGGCTCTTGAGACCTATGAACATTGGTCATTACAAGCCGGATGGAACAAGGTTATTAGAATTAGGGTCATATATACGAATAACATGTCAGCAGCTCTAGAAACATTTGAGCTGGGATGCTCGGGATGCCCAAAATGTATCGCAATAGTCTATCAAGTTACAGGCAGATACTGTTTTACATACTATGAGTAGAATACAAATAAATATTGTAATATAAAATATCTAACAACGAAAACAAGGAAATGTAGTGTGTGCGTGTATTCAGCCTATTCGGCCAAAGAGTTCAATTTTCACTCATCTGACTGCAGCACAATGTTTGCTGTGTCCATTATGTGGCTTGTGGCAAACTACAAACAGGATGTCTTAAGGTTTACTTAAAACAGATGATTTGTTCCTACCAGTCTTATGTGAAGGTCTAATTTGTGGAGTGTATAACTAACAGTTATCCTTTCAAACAATTATTCCACTTAGGCTGTGGATTTCAGGAGGTCTTTTCAGAGTTACCAAGGACCCTCAGGCTGCCTTCCTCATCAATTGTCCCTTTGAGTGGCTTTGAGCAAGATCACTCCAAAAAAGGTCAAAAAATAAATAAAAAAGGAGTCCCCCAGCAAAAGAAATGCACTTTTTAAAATACACAAATAAATCTAATATGATCAAATGCTCTTGTTTCAGGTGGAAAACCTGGCAGTGGGGTCAGAAAAGGCTGGGTTCTTTGCAACAGTTGCTCTACTCCCTAACAAGTGAATGAAGCTAAAAAAGAGCGGAATAATTCTACTGAGAAAAAGTTAAACAAATTAATTTTCTTTAGCAAAACATAAAGAATGTTTTCTTTTCCCACAAAATATAAGAAAGCAGTGCAGGTTTTTTTTTTTTTCTGCCAGTCAGTCAAGACACTGGTGATCTACGGACAGGTGGAGGCTGGCACTGTTTGTTATGTTCAGATGTAAATAAAAAGAAAAACCATGAACCCCCTCCTTCCTTTCTAACATTATGCACTGTAATATGTTGGTCTACCATATAAAACTCATTCACTAAAGTCAGGTTGTTTGGTGGCAGAAAAACTCAAAAATGCCTCTCCTTCTACGTATATGGTGGTCCTCAAGTCCAGATCTTTAAAGCGCCACTGCCGGAAGCTTTGAGCATTAAGGTCTCCATGGTTACTACCCTGATGGTGACTGCAGCAAATCCTGTTGGAATTGATATTATATTTCTAGGGCATCACCATTGATGGGCTAATCAGTAGACTTTGATCTGCAGTTTTTCTAATATGTCTAAAAACCATGAAAACACCTAACTTCCCTAAGCTATAGATGAATCAACAAACACCATGTATTTTGAAGCAATGCTAATGAGTTTCATAAAAAAAGAAATGTGTTAAAGGTGAAAGGAATTAGCTTTGATTCATAAAAAGGAAACATGCTTACTCCCCTAATTCTATGTTGTATTTAAAGTGTTATAAAATAGCCTGGAGAACATGTTCTACGTTTTATTATCCTTATGGGAACAATATTGATTGAGCTTTAAGAGCTCTGTTATTGGTATTCCCAAATATTGCTGGGTAAGTTTAATATTCTAGAAGTTTGTGTAACAATAAACTAAAACTTAAATTAAGCCGGTGGCTTCTTACAAGAGGCAGAGTAGCGGTGGCTTCTTTAATCTCTGAAAGCAGCACATGGCGGTGGATGTTTCTAGGTGCACTCTGGTATCTCTGTTTTCTCCTGGAAAACAGCAACGAAGAGCAGATTCACACTTAAAGCAGTTAGTAAGTCTAAAACCCAGATTAATAGAAGAATATAGTCTACTATACCCAAATAGCTCTTGAAAAAATGGTATATCTAAGTATTGGGAAGTTTGCTTTATTTAAACTTTCCATCTTAGGTGTCCATTTTTTTAATGAGCCAAGCAGACAGAAATATGATTAAGGGGTTAGGAGCAAAGAAATGGGCCGTGTACTTGTTCTGACAATCCTCCACGACAGGATCTTTGACATCAACGCGGTGCAGGACCTCCTTCACAGACTCCTCCAGCCACAGCATTACTGCTGCCTCCTTCCACAGAAGAAACGTTCTCCCCACATACAGAGCTGTGAGCTCAGCCAAAGCTGGTGGCTGCCTGGAAATATAAGAATTTTGGGGAGTTTAAAAGTTAACATCTATGGGGAGGAATAAACCCCAACTTAAAACAATTTTATTAAACACTGAAGACTATTATTTATCTATTGTATGATGAGTTGGATTCTAGTTATAGAGAATCTGCAGCATTTATGGGGGGGGTGTTGGTCTAGTGGTTAGAGCAGTACGCTAGTGCTCTGAGAAGTTTGCAAACCCTTAACCCCACACTGCTCCCCGGGCACCAAACAATGGCAGCCCACTGCTCCCCAAGGGGTTGGGTTAAATGCAGAGAGTGAAATTCCCTATTGTGGCACAATAAAGGGATTTACATACCCATTTGCATAAAAACAGAAACTCACCCTATCTGACTCTTTGGACCAAAGAAACTATGGGAAGAGACTGTGCTATCAGGCTGCACCGTGCACAGGTCCAGTAAAGGCATCAACACTGAAAACAGAAAAAACAACAACACAGGAAATATGAAAATCTCCCTTCATTGGTAACATATACTACTATGGTATATAATAATGATAGAATATAATATTTCTAAAGTCTTTTAACCTCCAGGGAACATTATGAGAGCACTTTGGAGCATCTGGTCTGCTTGTCGTCTTTGCTTTTCACTTTCTTCAGGGTCTGTATCTTCTTGCTGACTCATTTGGAAATGACAAAGCGCGCAGGAAAATGCAAAGTTTGGCAGCTGAGACAGATTTCTATGCTCCTGGAAGAAACACACCAAACATTTGAGCTGTTAAGAGGTGCACACAAACAAGGCCTCACACCGCACACAACAACGCACTCTTACCTCCCAATCCTGATACAGCTGAAGGAGAGACTTGTACTCTCTGGAACGAAGCATGAGGAAATCGATGAGGAGCAGCATGCAAAGGGGGTCAGAGTCTGGGTCTAAACTGTGAGACACAAAACCATGAGTATAACAGTCACTCGGGAAAATGTTTCCTTCAGATAATCAGAAATCATCCATCCATCCGCTCTTTCATCATCCGCTTTATCCCTGTCAGGGTCGAGGGGTGCTGGTGCCTAGCTCCAGCTGTCTACGGGCGCGAGGGGGGGGACACCCTGGACAGGACGTCAGTCCATCGCAGGGCAACACAGAGACCAACAACCTAACCCTAACTCCTAAGGAGAATTTAGAGAAGCCAATTAACCTAACAGTAATGTTTTTGGACTGTGGGAGGAAGCCGGAGTACCCAGAGAGAACCCATGAATGTTCAGGGAGAACATGTAGAACCCGAGCTGGGAATCAAATCCGGAACCTTCCTGCTACAAGGCAGTAGTGCTACTCACTGCATTAATGAGCAGCCCATCAGAAATCATATTGCATTTCCAGTTTAATGAAGGATATACATTAAACTGGAAAATGTATGAGCACTTGTATACATCTCCTTAATAATTTCATTTTTTTAAAAATTCAAAATTAGATTGGAAACAGAGCTATGCATTAAAATGTAACTAATGGCCTAAATGAAATACCACTAGTTCTAACCATAAAAAAAAAGGAATATGATAATACAGCTGCAACAAAAAGCATTTTGCAGCACAAAATAAAGAACTTTTTAACATTATATTGAATCATGTTCACTATAGGGTTAAGTTGCAAAGGAACCAAGGCTAATATATAATGGTTTTGCTGTATTTAAATTTGCTAGTCTAATAAAACCTTTCATGTTTTCTCAAATTTTAATCAATAGTGATGTTGTTTAAATTCAAATATCAAGCTGTGATTAAAAAACGCAACAGAAGTTGCTGTTCAGCTTAGTAAAACTAGAATGAATTAATACTGTAGTTGTGTGCAGATAAATTATATCTTTTATTGGGTGATTCAAACGTCCAGGGAGTAAATATGTCCAAAAACACTTCAGAAATCACTTGTTTTGTAATCCCAAGTCTACACATTCTATAAAAGGGACAGCTAGACACAAAGTGAAGCATTATGTCTGGAGGGGATAAAAAATTATTGCGTGTAGCATTTAAATATGCTTTTAAAAAATTGTATATGGTTAAAAGGAGTGTTCACAGTGAAAAGCTTTATGCACAGCAGGCGATATGAGCAGATCGTTTGATTGTGGTCTTATGTTATGAGGAAGGTAGTTGTTTTGATTAAGCCACCGTTTCATTGCTGTTCCCAATGATAATCTTTGAACTTTTAATATCTCAGTTAATAAATCTGCTTTGAATCGGAATCTGTTTTCCAAGCCCAAATATACAGTGACTTAGCAGANGACTTAGCAGATTTATAGGACCTTAAACATTTCCACATTTTTTCTTTATGCAGAAAAACATGTTTTTGCTTTTTTTGGGTGGGTGGGATGGGGGTATATATTGAACCATCACAGAATAATGCATTGTTAGAAAGTTAAATGATTTTTACTAATAATATCTGGCTTACCATAATTTAACCATTAAGTCTTTTGGGGAATGTCTCTACCAGCTTTGCCTATTGATAGACTAAAATGTTTGGCCTTTCTTTTGAGATTCACGCTAAGAAAAGTTAGTTGTGACATTAATGTTCGCTGTGCCGAGGTAAAAAAATAAACAAACACTAGTGCTGAGATATGTTTGTTTTTTTTACCGAAGGAGAGAGTGCAAAATAAATAAGTGTTTTATTAAAAAACAGAATATCATAATGCATCAAGACTACAGCAGGGGGTAAACTGAGAGAGGAGAATAAATCTTAATAGGATGATTTAAACCCCACTCATACTAATGTGCCTCCTACAGAGTCAATAAGCATTTATCAAAAGTTATGAGCCATTAGCGGTTTTTTCTAATTCACTATATTGGTTTGTAAACACAGTCTTTTAGGTTTAGGTGTGTTTTTCTTCTTGAACACGAATGATGAAAGTTTATCAGACAAAAATAAAGGAGGTGAGGATCAAGAAACTAAAAAAAGGGGAGAAGCCATGGACTGAAATATGAAGAGGGAGAGTTGATCAAATGACTAAATAAGCATTTTATCTTTTGAGTTTGTCAGTCAGTTAACTGAGTTAGCTATAAAGTCCATTATATAGTCCCTGCTCTATTTAGTGATTGAACGATTTAGGGGCTAGGGCGGATGTTCGGACACAGTAAGCTTGTATGAGCTGTGTGAACAGCAACTTTTAAACAGAGCGAGCACGAGGAGAAATGGACTCATGCATAGTCTTGCACACGTTTAATAGGAGTGGGTTGTGTATGTGCATTTTGTCTAAAAGTGGAGACGGCAGGTCTTTTAAAAAATTTCACAAAAATCCTCCACAATACCTTTAAGATTCTCTCTTGGATTTTACACACATATTAAGTTGATGTAATAAGAATCTTTAAGCAGCTGGTGCCAAATGAGTCTACAGGTATTAGAGGGCGGAACGCAAACGTCTGTATTTGGTTTCTAAAAAGTGAGTCTTTTCACATACAGGTAAGTCTTTCCACATACCGGTAAGTCTTTCCACTCCCTACCTTGTGTTTAATTTTTCAATCATTTCTAAATAAAAACAGAGGTTTGCTAAAATATTCACATAGGTTAACAGGCATCAAATCTCTTTCAAATTGCAGTAATGTTAGCATGAGGAGCATGCTACTACTATTTCAGATGTACAAAAAAAGCATAAGTTTTGCCTAATTCCCATCTACATTTCAGACAGCGTGAAGCAGATCCAATTTAGGAAAGCATCATCTTTAAATATTTATTGCATGCTTATTTAGATCCTAGCAGCTACTTAGGGTTTCAGTTTCTTTTAATAAATAAAAATGCTATTCAGAACTAACATAAGTAGAACAGCCTTTCTTTGAAAATAAACAAGTAATAAGGGAATTTCAAAGACTGCTGTTGTGACTCGTTTCCCTCTTTTTACCAAAGGATCAGTTTGCAGTATTCCAAGGCGGTCCGTGGGCATCCTCTCTTTTCCAGGAACATCATGTGCTTATAAAGAGCCAGATAAAATGCTCTGCAAACAAGGATTATTAAATTACTGGATTGCTCAGGCCATAAAACATCATTTAAGTTCGAAACAATATTCTGGGGTCAAACTGATGCAAAACCAACCTGTTTTCCGGTCTCAAATAATCCAGTCGGCTGGTACCTGATGTCAGGCTGAATAAAGGATGAAACGAGCACTCAAAGCTATACAAAGCCCGTTCTGCAAAAGAAGGTCAGAACACTGAAACAAACATGCCCTGCCAGTCATAATCTTATTAGCAATCAATTTACCCCCAAGTCTTCACAACCTAAAAATATTAAAACTAAAAACCTCTGTCTTATGGTAAAGTTTGGCCGGTGGCATGTAATTCAATTATACAGCGTGGAATACAAATGCTCTTTGTGAAATCAAGCCTCTAGTCTCCCACAGAAGACTAAAAAAAAGAAAGCATTTAAGGACTTGGTCTGTAATAAAAACATAGCATTGTGCTTTACATGAAGCCTGAGCTCTGATTCCTTAACAAAGGTTGGTTTGTTGGGTTGAATTTGTAAAAAAACGCACAGCTCCAAAACGATTTAATCGGATAAACAAAAATAGGAGTCATCAGCTTATCTGACATAATTTTTGGCTAAAGTCACTCGGACAAATAAATGTAATTCCAAATATAAAGCAAAAATCACACTGATCTCTGCACTACTTAGACGCTTTTTTCATTTATTTTTCACATGATCTCTGTTACTTTAAGGATGCTCATGAGACTGACCCCAGCGCAGAGAAATGTTATGATCCAAATACAATCTCCCACTTGTCCTATTTATATGATGATGGAAACCAGACTAATAATTGACAGCAGACTAGTTTCTAAATAGGAGCTGCATCCTTTCATGTTTGTGCCAAAATCAGATCTCTTTAAAACAGACAAACATAAAACAGGAAGACTTTATTTGTTAAAATACAAATGCCAGGAGGCTTTGTGGATGCATCAGATAATAGGTTGGAATGGCAATAAGGGAAGAAAAAGGCCTCCACAAAGAAGCTGAGAATTGCATGCAGGTTACAATTTAATCTAACAAAAATAAATTAAAGCCTTTTAAACTGTCTGTGTGCAGGAAAGATACAAATCACTTGCTCCTACATATACTGAGGTTGGGTACAAAGAATTCCTTAAAAACAGCACACAAAAAAAACTCAACAGGTTGGAGTTTTCCCCTCACCGATGAGGTCTCGGGCCATCTCTTGATCCTCCTGTATCCTGCAGACATCAGAAAGCTGCAGCAGGGAATCAATGTGGTAAGGGTTAAGCTGAAGGAGGGCCTGCAGAAAACAAGAAAAAAAAAAACAGTGCTCAACCTGGCGGAGCTGGCAGAAACGTACAGCTGTATGCTTGAAGCAGCAGTTCAAACAATAAATGAAAGAAAACTTTTTCCCTTTTTTCACAGCATGTATTTTTTGGTAAATGTTAAGCATCAAAGCACCTTTGTTGAGTAGCTTTAATAATCTCAGCTGGGAATCAGGTGCTTTTCCAGGGATAGGGAGGGAAGACGGCCTGGTCGGATGACAGCTGCTAAGGCAAGCTGGAGCATTAAAATCCAAACCCCTTTTATAAATTAATTGGGATCTTAAAAAGCAGAGTGAATATTTTAGCTTAACTAATCTAGATCCTCGCCTTAAAAACTCATAAATGTTCATTTTGGGTCTTCGAAAACGTATTATTTAACATTCTATTCACAATTTTGCCACCGCCATCTGCAACTTCTGCCCAAGCCTTGACCAATCTGCTTCAACCTGCACAGATTCATAGGAAATGAACACTCCTGATGGATTGTTCAGATTGTCCTGATGAAGGATGCATTCCTCTGCAGCATTTGAAGAATACTTTGAGGAGGACTTGTGGATTGGGACCGTGCTGTGATATAATCGGGATACAAATAAAAGTGACCTTGTATATATCATCCACCATGAGGACTGGTTCCATAAGAGTTTCTACTGCCTTGATTTTTTATTTTTTTAATTGCATTATTTGTTTGTTTTAATGTTTTTATTGTAGTCTTTAAAATACCAGAATTTCTACATAACTTTACATTTTGGTCTGTCATTACATTATATTACGTAATTTAAAATAGTAAATCAGACGTTATAATGAGTTACCCAGTACTTGAGCGGCCTTTTTATCAAATACATTTTTACTCTTACTTAAGTTTTGGTACACAACACACCTCTCGTCTGATCAGGTAAGTTTCCCAACAACAACTTTTAGCCTTGTTAGCTCTCCTGTTTCAGTAGTGCTCAGATCTTTGGGTCACATGACTCATTCAGTGACAAATCCAACCCTCTTAAGTTACATAGACAAGTTTTATAGAAAAGCAGCCTGCTTTTCTATCGATCAGGTTTGATATTAGAAATGCAGTTTTATGCGACAAAAACTCACCACAATGTTGTTGGGATCCATGGACTCGACGGCATCTAGGAACTTGAACTGCACTTGTTGGTAGTCCCTGTTGTGCTCAAAGGTGAAGCAATGAATGCCATTCTTTGACTCCAGCAAGGTCATTGAGATTCCTAGAGAGAAATAAATTAGTGTTAGGAACAGTACATTTAAATTAGGGATGCAACTAATGATTATTTTGCAAATAGATTAATATGTTGATTATTTTTTAGATTAATCGATTAATAATCGCATAGCAAAAGGTTCCTTTAAGAAAACTATATGAAATTAAACCAGATAAAACAAAAACTTTTCCACTTGAGGAGTTGTGGATAGAGCATATTGACAGAAGAAAATATTTTTTATCTTTATTGCAAAATGTTTACATCTTTTTCACAATTTTGTTATAATTACTGCTCTAAGTGGGTCGCTCTTTCAGCTAAAGGCATGTTTTAGAGTCCCTACACTTCAGTTAACGATTGATAGATTACTAAATTAGTTGACGATTATTATATATAACCGATTAATCAAGATTAATATGATAAATTTTTTCAGCCCTTATTTAAATAAACCCAACATTTACAATTTTATGTTAAAATCATTTTTATTAAATTATAAAAAAGCATCTAAAAACCATTACAAATTATGCAAGATTTATTGGCTTCTGTTTTAGGAAAGCCATTAAATCTTGATAATTTGCAATTAAATGTTAATTACAAATTTAAACACTGTAATATAAATTAGTGGAGGGTTACAGTTTAAAATGAGAAATAAAATGCCTATTCCAGTGATAGTCTATTCTAAATTACTCTCAAACGCATAATTGGAGCATGTAACATATTGCGGATCGGTAGCGGGATATTAGGAAATCCTCAGATGATCTGCTAAACACCAAACAGAAAGTGTGTGAGCAAGTTATAAAACCCTTAACACACAGGCCTCTGTGTGGATGATGCTTGAGTTTAAAGCTTTCATAACAACCTCAATATTTGTGGGGGGAAAAAAGGCCATCTGGGCATGGCGTGAATGTCCATCAGGCAGATAAGGTAATCAATCAAAAACGACTATCAGTGCTTCAACAATAAGCCAGTCTTTTTGATGACGTCATGGCCTAAAACGCTTTTAACCTCTTTTAATTGGCCTGTCTGCATATCTGGAAAGCAGAGATAAGTCTTGAGTTATTCTGGTTAATGTTGCTATTAAGAGCTGAATCTTATAATTATACATTACAATAAAAGAGAGGCAGAAAGATTTACAACAGGGTAAGAAGACAGAAAACCGATCAACCCAATCATTTCCATCACACTACACCTCAAAAGTCAGTTTTATATGTTAGACCAACAGAAAGTAGAGCCTTTAACTTCAAAGTTAGGCATGTTTATGACAGTCGATCATATCAAACCCCATTCAAGTAATCAGACAAAATGTGAAAAATGTCAAGGCCCACCTGGTCGGCTGAAGCGAGGCCAACTTTCCTTTGGACTGGTCATCCAAGTGCTGCGGTGAAAGTGTCTGTTTCTTTGCCGAGGTCTGCTTTAAGAAAACAGAAACATGGAAACTACAAACCTATATCCTACATGAAAAAAGCAACACCTTTCATAAAAAAAAAAAAAAAATCTTTTTAATATTAAAATTTTCTTACCTTTGATCACCAAGAACAGCCCGAGCTCCAAAATATCTCTTCAGCTCTGTCTCTGGGTTGAGATTTCTGATGAAATACCAGAGACAACCATCTTAACGATGAGCAGTGGAACTTCATTCATTCCAATCAGATATGGAAGCTACCCTGTATGGAAGCTTTGAATATTGACTGACACCAATATTGACCCAATATCATATCAGCATTACTCATATTACTCATTTTGTTGTGTGAAAAGGTTAAAAAAGGCTCAATCAAATGATATTACTCAAACAGATACTTATAGTCAAAAACAACTGACCCATGTGTTATTAACCAATGGGTCACATTAACCCTAAACAGATGTAAAGTGTTTTATAAGCTTGCTAATATCACAGATTTAAGGCCGGCATATTTAGATATATTCGTTTTTTGACTTATATCTGATATCAGTATCTCAGGACATCCCTAATTCCAAAGTGATCGCAAGCAAACAAATTGTTTTAAAGAAGTTGTAGAGGGTCTATAAATATTTGGATCTTCAAAGAATCCAAGTAAGGAGAGCTAAATTGTGAGGGTGAAAAAAAATAAAATAAGAACATGAATAGAGGTCAAAAATCAATAGTGGCGAAGATGTTTAGCCTAAAGTTGGGTTTACTTCTACAAGAATTACAAAGCAGGCAGTTTCTCTATTGGATATGAGCCACAACAGGTGTAAATGCAGTGTTCCAAGCAGCATGGAGGAAGGGGAATTTTTTTTCACAGTCTTCCTAAGGATCCAAAGACTCGACAGGCATGGATTAGTGTATCAGAAGATCCCTGCAAACTTTGATGCTTAGGTGTTCATTTGCTCTAAGCATTTAACTGAAGACAGCTTTCAAAATCTTTGACAGTTCAAAGCTACACTTTTCATAGGTGCTGCAAATTACTACAAACAAAAGTAAAAAAAAAAATAAAATAAAAAGAGGCAAATAGCCAGAGTAAAACCTACAAGATTATACATGAATACAACCTGGAAAAGCTCCCTCTGACTCTTTGTTTATGTAGAAAAAGCCACAGTGAGATTTAGAGAGTTTATGATTTAAACAACTGGATGCAACTTCTTCATCTCCTCACAACAGCAGCTTGACACAATCTATTTAAAAGTGGTTAGGGCGTAGAGCTCAGAATCCTGAGGTTCTGAGTTCAAGCCCCACTCCCACAGACTGCCACTCTGGGTCTCTGTGCAAGACCCTTAACCCCTGATTGCTCCCCGGGCGCCGCACAATGGCAGCCCACTGCTCCCCAAGGGGATGGGTTAAATGCAGAGGTACATTTCTCCAATGTGAGATTAAGAAAGTACAATTATTAATTATGGGCAGAAAAAGATAGCTAATTGGGGACGAGCACGTAGGACAGCCTAACGTAAACATATCACCAAAATGATTGACAATTTGATTGACAATTAGGACGACCACTTATTTAGATGATCCACCCAGAAATAAAAGATTATCCTCTATACCTTTAAGTTTGACATTGTCTAAAGCATAAAAAACTACAGAACATTAGGAGCATGTGCAATATGAAATAATAGCCCTCAATGTTATAACATTTAACAAATACAAGTTTAAAAGACTTTCTGCTTTCGGGTAATTGTAAACATGGACCCAAAATCAAGAGTATGCAGAAAATCCATGTCAACAAGGTTTTTCAATAATAACCAGCCAACATTTGTTGCGGGAGTTTTCAAAATAATAATGTAGTATACAGTGATATCCTGATCATGATAAACTTGTGTTTTATTGAGATGCCTTACAAACCTAAATGAATTGCATAGGACGACATTACATTTTATTACATTTAACTAGTTGAAACTCAATTTATTCATTTTCATCATAATTTAATTTAAACACAACTTTAAAGCCCTTTGGTTGAATTTAAAAAGCATCTTGATCAATCTAAACTCTCCGAAAATGTTCAGCAAAATCTTTATGATTCTAAGCCTGCATTCTTCTCCTTCAAAACATGCTTCACTGATTCTCCAGTTCACTTTTCTTTTATCTGATAAGAAATAATCTGGCTCGCTTGACTTTTCTTACGTCTGTGGTATCACTGACGTAAGAATGGCTGATAGCTAAATTTCTTGAGACCTTTTTTTTTCTAAATGGAGAAATAGAGGGACTGTATCACTAATGTGGTTAAATAATCTGTTGCGTAACGATGGGAAAAATGTTATCTTAAAATATTAAACGAATTACAATGACAACACGCTGAAATTAAAATGCTGTGTACATGCTTATGTGAAGACCCATGCCTTGGAAACAAATCACATAACTATGTGCATTCTAAGCATGCAAAAGGTCAGTGTTCCCACCTATGTTCCACATGTAGGACAGATCTTCGGATAGAGCCTCCACAGTCATCACTTTGTAGACTCACACCGTTAGACTGATCCAGGTTCTCCAGCAATAAGTCGATATTGTCTGTTGCCACCCCCTAAAATAAATAAAATCATAAAAGCATAACAACTGTTATGTTGTTGCTGTATCTACTGAAATTATTCTGCAAGACTTAATTATTAGCTTTGAAACATTGTGCATGATAAATTGTTTTATCTTTCTATGAATGTAAATAGGGCTGAAAATTGAGTTTCTCTAACAGTCCTGTTAGAGTTGGATAAATTACTTACATTTCCTTGACCATCCTCTGATGGCGTTTTTGTTTTCTTTTTTTTCTTCTTCTTTTTAACCCTGTCCTCCGACTGCAAGAGAACAAAAAACAGGGAGGATATGGAAAAGCTGTGCTTTGAGCTTACACACTGAAGTCAATCTGAAGTCCTTCCTTTCCTTTTAACCTCACCTTGGTGGACTCCTCCTGATGCTTTTGATCTTTGTTCTCATCGTCTTTTTCATCATCCTTTTTGGTTTCACTTGCTTTATTTCTCTCTGGCTCTTCATCTGGCGAAACCTTCTCTGCTTCGTTTTCTGCATCACATATCTGGTAAAACAGCGAAACAAAAAGAATTGCTCTGGGTAAAACAAGCTTTAATCATAATATTAAAAGTTTCAGCGTAGATTCTATGTAAATGGAAGCACAATTTTAATTTCTTCAAGTTTTAAATTATACATGCTAAAACTGGCCTTCACTAGTTTCTAAAACTATTTCAATAGAACTTAAAACATTCAAAATCACAAAACAAATCTGAATCAAAAATTAAGAAGTTTTATGTTAAAACTATGTGCATTCTTTTTATCTCCATGGGATATCACCATCATGCTTATCACTGCACTTGGTGTAAGTCATTAATTAGGTGCTATAAAAACTGGACTTCTGTTGTTTGCTGCTTTGGAGCATCTATTTAATGTTTAAACCTAAAGACAATGTGGAAAGACATCAGCAATAGTCTCAGATAATTAATTATTGCTGCATTTTAACATGGAAGGGATAATAATGTTGTTTCTAATAAATTTGAGGGCTGTGACTGCAAGGAGAAATGTTGTTGAAACAGAAAATATTGTCAACAGCTGCAAATCATTCCCATTATACCAATCTAATATAAAATAAATTATTTATAAAAAAAGGCTAAAAACCCACCCACTACATCGCTGACTCTACAGGACTGCAACTCAAAGAGTAAATAAAAAAAGACAGATTATTTGTTCTAAAAACAATATGGCAACCAGTTAAGCTTTTTAAAGTTGTTAAACATGTTTGTGGTGACTTAAGTAAATTTCCCTCCAAATCTCAATAGGGGCAGTTTATCCACTAACCCACTTACTAGGGGTGTAAATCATACCAATCATGGTAATTTCGATTCAGTATCGATCACCTGACCCAACGATTCGATTATTTTCGATACTCAAGAATACATTACCTTCTTTTTCTTCCACCATGTCTGTCTTGCCTACTGTTTATGCCACTGTGTGTGTGCATGCGGAAAGAGGGTAGTAGCTAAAGGAAGTGAGGTAGGAGGGCAAAATAGGTTTAATGCCACCACAGCAGGGGAGTCAGAATTACATCCAGGAGCAAGTGGAAAAAAATAGACCGGAGGGAAAAAAAAAAAAAAACGAATCGATACTCTTGCAGACTCAATCCGACGTGCATCGGACTGTCGGATGTTGGATCGATGCATCGATACAAAACGATTATTTACACCACTATCGCTTTCCTAAACAACTTAACCTTAACAACCCCAGCTGACAGGGAGAAACCTACATTAATGCAGGGCTGTCAACTCTCACCCATTGGGTGTGAGACTCACACATCTCAGTGTCTTCACACGCTCACACTCCGTATCCACAATTTTTGGCTCTAAAAAAATGACGGACATTAAAACTGAACTCCATTCCCTTTTATGCATCTATAAAAATATCATGTTGATAGAAATCCACTAATTTAGTAATCCATTCATCCTTAACTGGAATATAGAGACTCTAAAACATGTATTTAGCTGACAGAGTGACCCATCTTGAGCAGCAATTATACCAAAATTGTAAAACAATTATGTAAACATTTTATATTTTAAAAAAAAAAGAAAAAAAGAAAAGTAATCTTTCAGTACGCTCTATATTCCCCAAGTGGAAAAGATTTTGCTTCACCTGGTTTAATTTCGTAAAAAAATCTTTTTTAAAGAACCCTTGGCTGTCCAATTATTAATCGATTAATTGAAAAAATAATCGACAGGTTGGTCTATTAGCAAAATAACCGTTCGTTGCAGCCATCTACAGCCTCCTAGAAGGTCTGAATTGGTTAGCAGTTTTGTCAATTGTAAGAAAAACTAAAAAGATAATGAGTTAAGATTTATTAATCCTCAGCCTATTACCAAAAATTCATACACAGAGTAGTTGGCACAGGATTTGATTGCACTGGCTCCTGTATTCGTGCCAGTAATCCAGTAATTGCCTATTAGTTCCCCATTGCTTATTTTACTTGACCTGCATAGAATAATAAATGAACGTAGTTGTGAAATTCTTAGTTTACAGTATATTTAAGATGCAATTATTTTAGTAGGGCCCATACTTCTTCACTTCAATTCTCTAAGAATCCCCAGAATATAAAAAATAATGTATATTAAAAAAATTTGTAACACATAGCTACAGATAACTTATTGTTATTCAGTAACATTTACTGTTCTATCAAAAATTCCACCTTTTGCCACTTTGTTTCAGTTAAATCCTCTGAAATCTGCACCTGTCATCATAGCCTTTTAATCTAACCCTGACAATGGTGGCCTATCCAAACTATTTCAAAATCTCACTCCAAGGTTTGGTAAAAAGTTGGCAGCCCTGTTAATGTTTTAGAAACCATTAGGTAAAAGCATCACGTTTTGCATTTACTTTAAAAGTATATAGCATGTATACCTTTATAACACCTATAAATGTGAATAAGAGGCCACTTTAGAAAGTAGAAACTAGCATTAAAAGTCAGAATCTACCAGTTATACACTAATAATGTAGGAATGAAACTAATTTGACATAAATTGTTATATTAGTTTGTTGTTAGACAGGCGTTGACCTTGTTTAACATATGTCTCCCCACTAAGTTGGCTTATCTATCAATAAAACTCCAAAGTGTGTTAATAATTACCCAAAGAGTGAGCTATTATCTAGTTAGCATGTCCTAGCCCTGTTAGCCACTGATGTAAACAATCGCCGAGAAGAGACACAAACCGCTGTGACTTTAAAAGAAAAAAGTAGGTTCGGTTTCACCGTCGCCTTACCAGCTCATAAATGTTACTGAAGTTTTTCTGAGCCTTATTTTTCTTTGCCTTTCGGCTGCTGCCTTTGCTGCTGGAAGGAGGGGAAACATTAGCAACATTAGCCGTGTCCAGATGCTCCTCA
This sequence comes from Cyprinodon variegatus, assembly GCF_000732505.1. Lineage (NCBI taxonomy): Eukaryota > Metazoa > Chordata > Actinopteri > Cyprinodontiformes > Cyprinodontidae > Cyprinodon > Cyprinodon variegatus. The sequence continues at coordinate 434,189 of NW_015150458.1, read as the reverse complement.
GCTTCAGCCTGCTCCTCTGGGCTGTCTCCCAAACTTAGATCCCCGAAGTCCAGGCCCTCCTGACCCCGCTGTTTCCCTTTAAGCCTTCTCAAAGCCCGAGTCGACATTATACACACTCTGTGGAGGTCATGCAAATATATATTGTACTATTTTACAATGTTTTCATAGCTGTCAGGTAAAAGACCAACAGAATAAGGGTAGAATCAGAGGCGTCTTCTTCTGAATGTTTACGGGCAGTTAGTGTAGAGTGACACTGCCCTCTAGTGGACAGACTAAACACTACATTACATAAATCTGTTTAAATGTGCCTAAGTTGACCAGATCAGCAGTTCTGCCAGTATTTGTACAATATTTTTATTATAAAAACGAATCAGTTGGAACAAAAACAGGTTACTTGTTAGTGTCAACAAGGAATGGTCAGAAGGCGGGGATCAAAAGCAAACATTTGTCTCCCTTATTCATATTTATTGTCATTGTTTGGAGGAGCTATTGATTGTTTTTTGGTCATTAACTGGTTTGTACTTTGGTAACCTAAACCTGCAACTTTTAAAGACATAAGCCTGACATTGTATCTTAAACTTCAACTGGTTAAAAACATATTCTAAGCAGATATACATAAATCAATGATCATTTAAGTGATATTTCTCTTTTTTCTGCAATGTGCATCTAAAAATGTGTTAAAAATTGAAAAATGAAGTATTTTATTTAGATTTTAAAATCGTGTTCCAAAAGAAATAGAAAAAAGCCTAGGACCCCCTGCAGGGACCCTCATAACAGCCTTTATTAGAAATGTAGGTTCTCATTAAATTTAATTCAATTCAATGATACTTTATTAATACCCAAAGGGAAACTCAGTTTCAGTACCGTAATTTTTTATTCCAAAAGGGTTCTTACAGCAGTGGTTTTCTCCCACCCTGTACATAGCAGACTACACTGGACATACATGTCAGTGCACATTCACAGCTTCATTCACGGCCCAGTCCATGTTTTCTGTGGTTGTAAATCCTCACCACCGCACCAAGAGTCACAGCTACTGATATCACAAAGTGGCATAAAATTTCCTTGATGGCTCATTTAAAAAAATGCCACACTTTGTCTGGGATCTAACAAAGATATATTCCTACAATCTTCTGCCACATATTAGATTCCAGAAGTGCATAGTCCCGAATCTTCACTCCTATCACTGCATACAGCTGCACACGGCTCAGTTTGAAGCACTCCATTATCCCAGTGCTTTTGCATCACCTTGTTTCACAAATGCTGCAGAGTAGATAAGTTCAGATTATTCAATTATCTTTATATTATTATCTCTTAGTACAAACACCTCTAGCTGCCCCATTTTTATAAACGTGATTAAGATACCAATGCCTGTCAACACAAGAATGGCCAATTTAATCACTTCAGAGATCAGGGCTCACTGGATCTGGATTGAAATTACATTAATTATGTCAAATGTAGCTACTTTTACTTTGTATTGGCTCCATTGCTGTACCTGGGCTCCACCTTTCTCATACCTCTTCCTAATGTTCTACATTTATGCTGCTATACGTTTCGGCTGATGGAGGACATAGGGATTGATTTTCATTATTCTGCTTCATCCCATCTCCATTATCCCACTCTGCATTTTTGGTAAGTTCACCCTCTAACTTTATGCTGCCTCTGCTTTTCCCATCATTGAAGCTTTATCTGGTCTGGTCCTGCTTGGCTGTGACACCAACCCAGAGAGAAATATCAGCTGTACTGCTGCAATCAACAGCTTTTTTTTATAGATGTTAGAGATTTGCCACTTATTTCAGTGTAATCCTGTTTCTCTGACTGTGACTAACTCTATGTGCTCGCTTCATCCTCTGACATGAGAACTACCTTAAGGTTTGTCTGCCTGCCTGTGTGTTTAATTGAAAGGGCCGCCTGTGGTGCTGGTTGACAGTTACCTTTTGCAACTCTGCTTATTTTCGTATGTCTGCTTCTATCTTCTTGAACCCCAGTCGGCCTCAACAGATGGCTGCTCACACTGAGCCTGGTTCTGATGGAGGTTTCTTCCTGTTAAACGGGAGTTTTTCCTCTCCACTGTCGCTATATGCTCGGTGTGAGGGATTGAATGAAGTTAACTCAAAATGCAAGCAAAAATAGTCACTGCAAGCTCATCCAGAATAGCATGACTTGTAAGTAGACAACTGAATAAAATCAGCTGATTTTCCCTGACAGAAACTTTAAACCAATCTGACTGCTTTGTCTATGCAAATTGCCTTGTGATGACATGAGTTGTGAACGGGGGCTGTATAAAAAAACTGAATTTAACTGATTACTCGTAGTCTTAGGGGGGTTAAAGTCATAGTACCGGGCCTCTATATTTTCCCATCCATAAAGGCTGGTTTCAGGTTCTTTAAGCTTATTGCAAAAACAGTCCTTGCAAGCCAAAAACTGCTGAACAAGTCAGACATTTCCTCATACCTTTCAGCCAACATGTTTATCAGAGGCTTCTCCTTTCCCACTATCCAGCCACTCAGCTATGCTACACTCATGTTACGTTGTCTTCCAGTGGTTAACAGGCATTTTAAGTTTTAAATTAGTCTCAACCTTTTCTTCTGGTTTTAAGTCATTGTTTGTTTTGAGTTCAGGGAAATCCAGGCATAACCTTTACATCCATCCACTGTATATATTTCAGTACCTCGGCTCCTGTGTTGTGGCAATAGTTAGGGTCAGTCCCGACTAAGACCATTTTTATGTTTTTTTTTAAACACCCTCCTAGTGACCCTCCAAAGTGACAGTCCCCTCTGCCATCGGAGTGCATCCTGGTCCTCCTTTTCAACACCTTTTCACTGGGCTTCAGTTTCGAACTGCCTTTTTCAGTCCATACTAAACAAACCAATGTCTGTGTTTCATCATATTTGGACTTGTTTCTCTGCTGCCCTCTTCAGGAGATGTTCTCCATTTCCCATAAAACTGACTTCCTCATCCTCCTTCTATGCGAATTGATTAAAATATTCAGCTTATTCACTCTGCAGAGACTTTGAGTCAATAGTTGGACACAAATCCTGTCTTTTTGATTGTCTTGTTGAGCTGCCTCTGTGCTTGCCCCTCTCTGCTTTGCTCCATTCTGCTAGTTAGAATAGGCAGGTAGGAATAGCCTTAACATGGATAGTCATGACCCACATCAAGGGCACCATCAAAGTTACTGTGGATCCAGACCAGTACACCAACATAGCTTCTTTAGAAGATATTTTTCTCACCTATGACCTTTATCAAGTAAAATGTTCTAATATTTAAACACGTGATAACTCTGGGGGGATTATCCCTGTTTCCTTTGTCAAGGTCTGCTGGACTCTGTTTAAGACAGATGCATTTCAAAGTTCTTTTCACTTTCTAACTGTCAGGTAAAGATTTCTGTTTCTGTGATGTTAAAGCTTAATTTAATCTGTGTTTTGTACAGTTTTCATTTCCTCAAATTAAGCCTGCTTTAGTCATTTTCCTTTATCAATTCTTCAGTGACGCAAATGTTCCTCCTCATCATCATGTGTCCGGAGAACATCATCAGTGTTGACTGTAATTTTAATCCATGACACCCTGAATGTGTGTTTAATGTATTTTTATATTTCTGTGGAAGAATAGCCCATGCATAAGGATTTAGATTTAGGGATTTCTCACCCAAAAGATCCTAATTATTTATTTTAGGCGAGTTTTGAACTCTCCTCCATTTCCCTTCAGGGATTTTACAGCTGTGTTCAGCTACTGTAAGATTCCTATGCAACACACCTCACTGTCAGTTCTAGACAGCTCAGGTATACACGTATGCTACATTTAATGTTGTGACTGGTGGCAGTGCACAGTCCCTTTTATTATCCATCCATCCATTTTCAAACACACTTATCCCAAGTGGGGTCGCGAGGGGTGCTGGTGCCATCTCCAGCTGTCAACAGGCAGGATCCTGGACAGGTCACCAGTCCATCGCAGGGCACTACAGAGACAAACAACCATTCACACAACAGAGGACTTTTAGAGAAGCCAATTAACCTGACAGTCATGTTTTTGGACTGTGGGAGGAAGCCAGAGTACCCAGAGAGAACCCATGCATGCTCAGGGAGAACAAGCAAACTCTAGGCAGAAAGACCCCGGGCCGGGAATCAAACCAAGAACCTTCTTGCTGCAAGGCAGCAGTGCTACCCACTGCACCACTGAGCAGCCAAGTTTCTTTTATTACATTAATATATTTTTAAGAACTCTTCCACAAACCTTTTTAAAATGAGTAAACTTCCCTTTTCTGAAATTTGCCTCAGCCTATTTCTTTGTTGTCTCTGAGTCATTCAGGATCAGCTCATACTACCTTGGCCTTCAGGCTTCGTAAAATCCTCTACCACATTTTTAGCCTGGGTAATTGTAGGTGGAGCATTTATAGCGAAAAACAGTTCCTCTACAGGTGGTCCCACAGCACCTATGCCATTTTATTTATTAATTTCAATTGAGACAATGTTTTTAAGGCCAAATGAATTAACAGAGCTTCTCTAACAAGGGATTCTTTTAATTGTGTGTGTGCTTAGTGTCTGGTAAATAAACTTTCAGATCTACTGCTGTTCCAACACATAGCTGTAATTTCCTGTGGGACATCTAAGGCTTTCCTATCTTACTGGTATGGGACTTTTACAGATGACTTTGAGGCTATTTTTTTGGTGTCCATCACAGTTCCTGTACTCAATTTTTCTGATCTGTCTAGATTCCAGTATTTGCTTTCCCTTCTGCAGAGATTATATTGTATTCCTCCCTGGTATAGGATGAATATAACCCCTTTTTTAATGCTATTTCTGTTTTCCCATATCAGGCTGTATGTCTCTTTTTAATTTAGATCTGTTTTTTTGTTTAGCAAAACCCTTTATAGGGCAAGTTACCGTTTTTGATCACTTGCATACCCCTTACAAATTGAGGCCCCCCCTGTCCCTCAGTGAGATCTAGAAGCACAAGATCTATATCCAGCCATTCCACATAGATACTGCTACATGGCTGTACATCTTATTTAGGAATTTGACCAATTAGAGGAGCCCTTGAATGATATATTACCTACTGGAAATTAAGTTAAAAAAAAGTTAAAAAGTTAAGAAAAAAAGGTAAAAAGCTACTTGAAAAGTAAGTTAAAAAGTTAATAAGCTGAGTTAAGAATTATATTTAGGTTTACAAACTAAAAAATTATAGTTCCAGTATCAGCATTAATGCCTCTAAGGTTATGTTGGACCAAATAAAGAGTGTTTTTCATGAATTTCTTATAGAAGCACTTTTGTTATTTTTCTTAATAAATTGGGGCAAATTGGCATTTGTTGTTATTACATTGACATTATTTTTTTACCATCAAAATATCCATATTTCTTTTAATGTTACAAGGTAATAAGGTCTTGTCCTGGATGCCAATAACACTGTTGGCTTGAAATTCGGATTTTCAAAGTATTTCACTGAGTGCCCTATAAAGGGTGAACAGATCTGCTGCTGTATCTCAGGTTGTTAGAGTGGAAGGAGACTTATTAATTTGCCCCAAACCTTTCAAACTGTAACTCGATCCATCATTAGATCCCAGGCCTTCACCCATATTTGCAGTCATATCCTACAGCAAATTATCCTTTTTTTTTCTCCATGACTCTGGCTTGTAACAGCCTACTGTATGTTAAGCAGGGGGTCTTGACAGATCTGCAGTCTCTCCCTATGTCACAGACTAATGTGGATAATTGTTTTTATCATGTAACTGGTCTTCAAGAGCTCCCCATTTCTGTATGCACATGAAGCTCTGTTGGTGGAGACCTCTTTATTGTAGTTCTGTGATCAAGAGGTTTTGCATCTTTTATCACAGGTTTTATATACCCTTTACTTTTTTTAACATGGTGTTGCAGTTAATCTAAAGTGGAAAAGTAATCTCAGTTCAGTTCTGTTCACAGGGTTTTCCGTCACAATAAGACAAAGGAGTTTTGGGGTTACTCCAAGAGAATTTCCTTAAAAATCTTAACTTGTGTCTATTAGCCAGTCAAGAACTGATTTTTTTTTATAAAATGATGTCACATAAAGAAAAAAAACAAAAAACTATTGGCTCTATGCACAACTACACTACTTCCTGAACTTAAGGCAGCTCTTTTATTTACTGTCTTTCAATACTCTATGAGGTGATTAATCCAGGTTTGTCAGGCCATGGTTACTGAGGTCAGCGCACCTGGAATAATTCATCCAGTAGAAAAAGTAATAAACATCACAACTCTTTCTTCTGTTAAATTTCCACCAGGGTGATTCAGAGCTTTTACCAGCATTGTGTTTGCAGGCATAAAGCAGACACTCCAAGAACTCTTTGGGAAATTTAACTCCAGAAATGAACTACCTCTATGCTATAAATCTGACCAAGTTTACCTGTTAAAATTTTTTTTCACATTAAGGAAATTACAAAAAAAAAAATAAAAACAAATCACTAGGAGACATTTTTTAGATAAACTACAAATGACCAGATTGACTGACATAAGGAACCACCAGTTCAGGTTGAGGTTTCTAAATAGCTTTTATCTCCTTCAGAGATAAGATTTGACCGCTAACAGGAAACAACAGAAAAAAAAACATGATTTATGAAATGATATCATTGTTGAAAACTTGGCTTACAAGCCACTCTCTAACTAGATATGTTGCTTCCCTGAAAACAAAGAATCATAAAAGAAATGTAAAAAAGTCCTTTTCACAAAAAAGGAAATTCAGTGACACTAACAGTCATTTGTTGCGAAAGGAGGAAGTTGCAAATGTCATTTCAAAAAAGATATATATTTCAAGGAAGAACAAAAAAAGGGATCGACAACTAGTAATTAAACAAGCAAAAAGTTTATTTACACAGAATAAAACTATAACCAATGACAAAAAATGCGTAATAAATGAGCTAATATCAGCAGGAGGGCTTCAATTTTATCCAGTTTTTGTCTAAAGGGATAAACAGTACCGTAAAACTGTAAACATCTATAATGCAAGGACTTCAAAAAGAAACATAATAATTACAGTTTAAGAACACAGTTTATCTTTTTCCAAATATATTCATGGTAACAAACTAAAATAACTTCAACAGAAAGCAGCTGTAGGCTGTGACTGTTTCTTCATTAGACCGGTATGCGCCACCAAACAGCACTTTAAAGTGACAGTAGTTGTTCTTGGTTACAGTCCTGCAACTAAAGAGTTACACTTTCCCTCTGCAGCATTTTGGCTCCTTAAAAGTTAAAGAAATATTTTTTATTTCCTCACAAATCATAATATCCGTATCCTCAGATGTAAAGGATACTATTTTCTATCTCATCGTAAATAGCCTATTTATATATTACTTTGTGGCATCAGCAAACTTCAAAAAACCTTTTTCTCCTTCGATCCACAGAACTTTTGCAGTGAATGTATAATTTATTTGAAGGGGACCAATAAGGACAAAGCCCTGGACTGGTTACTCATCTGCAGTAACAGAGATGGGGTTATCATAGGCTGCTGATTCCAGATCCTTTGCTTGTTTCCTTCGCATCTCTGGAGGAGGTCTCGGCGGAGGATTCTGTGGAGGATTTTTGATGCTCTCTCCAACAGGCTTTCGTACTTCCTTCCGTGGAAGAATGGGCTCCCAATGCTCACCTCGAATAGCTGCCTGGAAAACGAGACATAGTCAGTGAAGTGGCTGCTGAGCACCTGTCCAGTTACTTAAAGCGATAAAAGCGGTCCGCTGGTTGTTTGTTTATGTGTAATTGAGTACGGATCTATGAAATAACTGCATATGCTACACTCTCCGTTTTAAGTTTTACTTTTTAGAGCTATGGAACAGTTTAGCAACACCAATAACCTGTCTGGTTTCATAACTCTGAGGCCATTTCTCAACAGTGGAAGGGCTGTGAAACAATTACTTCCTTGTTACAGTTTTCTTGTTTCTGTACTTCCTTTCTTAAAGTGCATTATTTTAAACCTGCTAATAAAGCAATCAACTTACTGCAAGGTAGATGAGGCTGGCGATGCCGAGGCAGACGCATCCAAGGACCGTTGCAAGCATAAAACCTCCAGGAACACAGATACTGAGAAGGTAAAAAAAAACAAACAACAAAAAAAAAAAACAAGACAAAAGCCAATGTTATGATAAGTCTTTTGTTGTAGGGGTATAAAGTGGAAAAGAAGAATGTTGTTTTGCAAAACTGAGCAAGCTGATCCAACCAGTCCAGGTGTATTGTATAGCACAAATCCTCTAAGTAGAGTCACTTTATACGTAAAGGCCAAATAAACTCACGCTGCATGTAAAAACGCTCTGACGTAGTAGTTCCTCGTCAGCGGGCCAAAGGCTTTTACACATACTGTGAAGCAATACTGGCCGCTAAAAGACAGAGAGACAGCGGAAATAAAACATATAATATGATCAACACATAACATGACAGCATTGCCAGTGAAGGTAATAGGGAAGGTAATAAGCAGCACTGCTTACGTTCTTTCCACACTTGTTCCCTTGGCCCTCTTGCCTCTTGGATACTCAAGTAGACACACGAACACACCAGCAGCGCTGGTTTTCTGTCAAGGCTGACACTGCAATCAGTTCAATTTTACCTCATGATCGACTAAAGAAATGACTGAACTTTAAAATAACTTACAACAGGACATCAACTCAGGATCTTGAACATATCATTGTTTGTGTGGGTTCAAAATTACTGTCTATAGGTCAGTTTCACAGTTTATAATATATTCTGTTCACTCCTAGAAGTTAATCCCACACATATTTTTATCATACAATTCTTTTTATTACTGCACACAAGTTTTAGCCCTTGTAAAGTGTTTATATGTGGTTCAGTAAGCAACTAAATAAATTATCTATCTATCTATCTATCTATCTATCTATCTATCTATCTATCTATCTATCTATCTATCTATCTATCTATCTATCTATCTATCTA
>NW_015150458.1:404237-423709 GCF_000732505.1 Cyprinodon variegatus | reverse complement strand
AGGAGATGATCTACAGGGCACTGGCCCCTGTTGGTCTGCTCTAGAACCGCCCCTGCCTGTAGGATACCGGATTATTTTCTTCGCAGTAGTTCTCCCAGAGGAGTAGCCAGAAATTTTTTGTTGTCAAGTAATTGTTAATATATGAAAAATTTAAATGTTTTGAATATTCCACTTGAGAGTATTACTGCTGCCACCGTCTGTATTAAAGGGGAAGAAAAGGCAGGGGTGGCCAATGATTAGCTAAGGGTGGCCATGGCCACCCCTGGGCCCCCCCATCTAGCTCCGCCCCTGGGTTCTCCCCAATTTACTGAGTAATTATTAAATAAAAAACATTTTCCAAGAGTAGTAATAAGGATATAAATGATAGACCAAATACAATTATCTTGAGAAAAAATATATTTTATTTAATTTAAACCAGTGAATCTGATGGAGCTAAATTGAAGAAAAAGAACTGTTGTCATCTTTTCACAAAAAAAAACTATGCTAAATATAAAACTTAACATATTTCTCATTATAAATGCATTAATTTCATTCCTTACTATACAAATATTAATATTCTGAAATCTTTACATTAAGTTACAATTTAAGGGTATAAATTAAACAAATGTTTATCCGAATAGAAACGTGTCACCCTGCAAACATTGAAACATCAAGTCTTACAGGGATTCTCAACATCGGGAACATAAAAAGCCAAGTAAAAATGTACATTATGGGCCAATGGAAGATTTGTATGTTTTGATTTGTATGAAAACTTAAAAAAAAAAAAACTTAAAGAAAATGATTCTGAAAACACAGAACTTGATAATAATTGTTAAGAAGCATCAAAAATTAAGATATATTATATTTAAAATTTGTCCTAGAAAAAGAGAGTTAAAACATGGCGGCATCTACACATTAAAATGAACAGCAACGAAAAATAAATGCAAAACTGTCATCAGATTTTTTTTTTAATGTAATTTTGAAGGTTCTAATAGATACAATAAAATCTATACAGGTACATTTGAGCAATCAGAGAACAATTGGAAACAATAATTGACAAAATTAGAAATGAAATTCTTCAATGTTTTAATGTCTGATTTGGTGAGTAAGACCCTTTGCTGCAGAGCAGAGGACATTTCTTCACAGTAGAAGCTACTCAGACCATTTTCTTTGGTAGACCTTCTGCTGAAAGGAGGTGCTGAGAAGGATCCTCGACAACAAGAGGGCCTGGCCCAGCCTGAAAGTTATCAGGAAAAAATCACATCTTAAATAATAAAAAAAGAGACACATCCTTTGTTTGTATGCTTGTTATTGAAATGTTGAATACATTTTCACCTTTGTGCTGATGATGTAGTTCACTCCCTTTGGTAAAGGCTCTAAGCCGATACTCTGTTTCAGCTCCACAGTAAGAGCAGCAGACTTGACTGGAAGACCTTTAATAAAACTGAAGATAAGGAGCAACACTTAGAGACATTATTCCAGGAAACCAACAGCAAGCACACCTACTAGGTAAACAACAGTTTAAAACTTTTTATGAAAGGCAGCATCAGGTGCATATTGTTTTTTAAATTTATATTATATATATTTATTTTTTGGGGGGATATAATCCGGCTGCTTTATTTTTTTAAGTCAAAGTTCCAGACTCATATAGCTAACCTTGCATATAGTTGATAAATCTAGATTTGTGCACCTGTCCTTCTGTTTCTCCAGACTTAAGCCCTTGTCTGAAAGTCCCGCATGATTAGGCAAGAGGGAAATTCCCAACACATTTTACAAACATTACTCAGGTGAATATGATTGAGTTATACTCCAAAGCCCTTTGTGCTTTCAATAGAGCCCTGGGATCTCAGAAAATCTAATTAAGTGGTGAACATGAGAAAGTGATCTGTAAAAGTCATACTTGTTTTCATGTTTATCACTTGTCTATGTTTCAAATTTATAATCAGAAGTTCACCAGATTGATATCAAGGATCCTAAAAGCTATCAAAGCTTCTGGAGACTAAAAATTAAGGTGTAAGGTCATGAGGCCTGAGATCTTCTTACAATCAGATTAACATTTGGCTTATGGGTTTGTCTCACTACATAATAGTCTATAAATCTCTACCTAAAAGAGAAGCTTAAGCTGTAGGAATTCAGTGCAGCTGCTGTTAGATTTGTGCTTGTTTTATATGAGCAGGAAATCAAATAAAGTTGATACGCACAGCCCTTAGAAATAACAGGCGCCAAAATGTTGTTACACTAACGTTTATCTGCCGTCCATTGATTAGCACTGTAAAAACTCTACTGAACACATCCCAACAGGTTTCCTTTCATTTGACCTCATATGTGTCATATGTGTTTTAGCTAGAATAGCGACAAATATGTTGTTTAAAAAAAGAGCAAAGAGAAGCATTTTTTGTGGCACTAGTGGCTTGTTCTTGCAAAGTAGGCTGACAGGAACAGTCAAAATGAGCCTAAATGATACGTTTGTTTTAGATGTCTATGGCACATGCAGAGGCAAAATGTTTTTTTTTTATAAAAATTGTATCTAATTGGATTAAAAAACAAACAAAGAGATGGTCAGCTGCAGGGAATCTACAATCTGTACTGTCTGAAAGCAGTGTTAATTTAATATGCAAAATAAGTTGAGGAGACACTTAAGATGATGATGGAGGGACACAAGTGTTAGGAGGATCACTGGGAGTTTATGTAAAATTGCATCAAAACCTGGAAGAGTGCTCCCTTTCTCTTTCTTTCTGTCTGACGAATAAAGAGTTCCATGAAATCAAACTTAGATTAAAAGCCAATTTTAGATAAATTGGTACTTTTTAAATGTCCAATGAAAAGTAAAGGTACACTGAACATTAAGGGGTACTAAATAGTCTGCTGTAGTTCTAAACAAACATATACACATTTTGTACATTTACCTTTAATTGTAGAATGACATTTTTAGAAATTAGTATTTTTATTCCTTAAGGTGTAAATTTGAGTCTTTGTTTTGTTTTTATATTTTATCTCTATTGTGAATCTGGATGCTTTCATTTGCCTTTCAGTTTGCTGCTGGGACATCTGAATCTATCCCACTTTACCACAAAACAGGATCTTTCTAACATGATCAGTTCTTCTAAAATGTAGGAAAAGTAAACTAAAATAAAAATGAATTGTTACTCATAAACCCCGCCAAACAAAAAAAAACAAAACAAAAAAAAAAAACACCACATACTCTTCTCCATTTCTGTCTGGGGGAAAGAAGTGTTGAACCAACTGGACAAACTCTGGAACAAACTGCTGCAAAGCAAAGATCACAGCATTGGGACCAGCATCGAAGCTGTAGGCCACCTACAAGAGAGCAAACAGAGCGACGAGCAGCTCAGGAGATGCACTTTCAGGTTCCTCATTTTAAAAACAACCATGGAGGTTTCACATCTTCATTACACAACTTGAGAAGTTCAGTAGAAAAAATGAGGCAAACTGGTGTTAGAAGAAATGGAGATAATAAAAAAGACACAAAGCTAATGAGGATTTGTGTTTTCTGACCTGATTTTACCTTTTCTTTTTTACCATTCATTGAGCTATAATTATAGTAATCCTGCTGTATATTAATCCATCTTTTGTTTCCAGAACACAAAAATGTTATCATTTTAATCCAAATAAATAACTACAATGATAAAATAATTACAATGACATTTTGTCTTTAGGAGCTGTTCATTTCCTCACCCTTGTCTCCCCGTAGTATTTGTTATAACGATGCACCAAGTGGATGATATGCTGGGAGACACTGTTGAGGTAGAAGATAGGTGGGTGTGTGTCAAGGCAGGTAGCATGAAGCTGGTTGCTTTCCTTCATGGTTAGCTCTGCGAAAGCAGGAAAGTCCTTTCTTCGCACTGCCTCGATCATGTCTACCATTCGATGTGGAACGATAGCCTCTGCTCGGTGCTATGCACAAACACACAAAGCATACACGCTCTCATCCCCATCTTTCAACTAGACGGGTTCAGAATAAAATATAGGACTCATAAAAACACATAATTTACCTTTAACAGTAAACTTGTTTGTACGCTGGTCTGCATTCCAGAGGTGCTTCCTATAGGCTTGCGCTCAGCACTGGCCTAAGAAAAGAAAACAGAGGGTTCAATACATACATGTTCAATACATACTCTGTGCCAAGACTCAAAACTTTTTTTTTTTTCACTTTCTGAATTGAAACCTGTCTATAATTCATGTTTTAGTTTGGTTATAATATTACCAAATATTGCTATTGGTTAAATGAGAGATATAACGCTAACGATAGAAACGTGCAATGATATGAGCTGAAACTTCATCATTTAGAAAGTTTACACCCGCTTAAGCCCCCGAAAAGTTACGTTTCATTTTTTTTTTTATGAAAAAAACGGTGAAAACCCAAGGAACTTACTATGTCCTTGACCAATTTTGAAAAGTCGAGATGATTTCATGACTTTTTAAGCTTCTGATTGGTAAATTTTTAAATTTGAGTTCAATGGACCCAAACTTCTTGATCTATTTTAGGTCATAAACATGTTTCAACTGTGGGTTTCCAAAATGTTGTTCAACCTTTGGTCTGATTCCCAGATGTTCATCTGTTCTGGCCAACACAAGCAGGTAAAAACACTACGGGAATACATGCATACTAATAGTTATATACACGCATAGTTTTTTTTTTGCCATCTGTATTTTACTGGATTATTTATTTTTTTAATGGATTTTTTTTGCCTTTACTCACTACATTTGAACACATATTTATAATTTTCTACTCCTCAATTTCTCTCAACTAGCTCGTTACTTCTGCACATACTGACATCGACATGACACCTGCAATATAACCGAGGGAGAAAATCAAGAGAGCAAAAACAATCTGTGCAGTTTAGCACAGTCTGCTTATGGAAAAACACTGATAGCAACACGGACGAAGACAGGAGGCTGGAAAATTGCAGATGATGGATCAGATTTTTTAGATAAAAGACGCATCCAGTCCCTCTGTATTAGATTTTACATTGAAATGTTGACATTATGATTCATGATCCATTTCAAGTTTAATGCTATTTGCAACCTTAATGCTGTGAAAACCAAAACTCTAAAATTATTAAACCTCTCGTGCATTATTTCTGTTCAGTTCAATCTATATCATCCCATCTAAAAGTGTTATTTTAGAACCAAAACTGTATTTTTTCTGTTCTCCCTACCAACACAGTGAGCAAAAGAAAAATTTTCTGTGCAAAGAATGTTTTTTTTTTGTAAGAATAAAGTTTTTAAAGGTTTGTTCAAGGCAAAAAAAACTTAATTTAGCTTTTGAACTTAATTACTTATTTTATACTTTTAGTTAAGTAAAGGAAGTTCAATGTCTACTTTACCACTGTACTGTACAAAAAAAAAAAAAACACATACCCAAACAGACAGGTATGGGTACCTTAAGTAAAAAATGTGAGTACGTTTAACATTTCTGCTCACACCTTGTCGCATTTATGCGTTAATCTGTGGTATGACTCAGCATGCTGATCATCGGGGAGAGGACTGTGAGCGTGAGAATGTTAATCCAGAGTTTAAGGTCACTTTTGATTCTTTTATTATTTATCATTTTTGACAAATCGCTTTGTATAGTTATAGCTCAGTGCTGCCAGCATATATAACATGCTGGTTTCAGACCTGATAAAGTCAATCTATGATTTAANAAATTTTCTGTGCAAAGAATGTTTTTTTTTTGTAAGAATAAAGTTTTTAAAGGTTTGTTCAAGGCAAAAAAAACTTAATTTAGCTTTTGAACTTAATTACTTATTTTATACTTTTAGTTAAGTAAAGGAAGTTCAATGTCTACTTTACCACTGTACTGTACAAAAAAAAAAAAAACACATACCCAAACAGACAGGTATGGGTACCTTAAGTAAAAAATGTGAGTACGTTTAACATTTCTGCTCACACCTTGTCGCATTTATGCGTTAATCTGTGGTATGACTCAGCATGCTGATCATCGGGGAGAGGACTGTGAGCGTGAGAATGTTAATCCAGAGTTTAAGGTCACTTTTGATTCTTTTATTATTTATCATTTTTGACAAATCGCTATGTATAATTATAGCTCAGTGCTATCAGGATATATAACATTCTGGTTTCAGACCTGATAAAGTCAATCTATGATTTAAGTTTGAAAATAAGTTAAATTAAATGTCTGAAAGGAATTACAGTGCTATATGGCTAGAATTCTCAACCTCACCATCTGTGTAACCAGTTTCCCCCAAGCTCCATAATGATCTTAATTTTTAGGTCAGAACTGATATGAAGTATTACACATTTTCACATAAATTTTGTTATTTATATATCACCGCATTTGCATGGAAAGTGGCGTACACAAGTTTCAGGCCCTGTTTTGAATCTACTCCAGCTGTACAATGGCAGCCAATTTAATGAACAGCATTTCATTGGCTGCTAGCACATTTTAGGATTGATTTTAAAATCCTTTTATTTGCTTTTAAAGCTCTTAATAGTCTTGCCCCACCCTTCCTGTCTGAGCTGCTAACCTCTCGCTCCCGTGTCACACCTTGACGATTTAGCCAGTGTATGCCTAATGTACGAATAATCTGGCAAAAACACTGGCATACGTTGGATAATTTATGGGTACGCTTTGTATAAGTTATGAGCACGCTGAAAAATGCCGGCAAACGTCGACATATGGAAAGTACATTGAGAAGGTATGACAGCATATGCTCATTCATGGGTCATACGTTACAGGCAAGTTATCTGATCATTGACCTAGGTTTAGTGCAAGTTACTCATAAGTCGTGGTGTGTAACCTATGAGTAACGTGTGCATAACTTATGCGTAACTTTTCAAGAACTTATTTCCAACACATATCAACGCATTTAACATGTTCCAGACGACCACTGGACAGGTTTCTAATGCGTATTGGCAGCATTTTGGTATGAAAGGGGGTTCACAGGAGGAAACGTTCTGAACCCTTTCAGACTGAACCCCCATCATAGGTTGAGTGAGAAGGTGAGTGTGATGGATCCTCCCTAAGTTCATGCCCACTGCCAACAATCTTTCTAGCAGACATAACGCTGAATCTGCTGCGACTGGAATCCTTCTTTCGTTCTTTTTCTTTCTTCTTCTTTTTTGTGGTAGGTGGTAAACAGCAGCTAGGTTAATACCGCAATCAAAGAGATCTTTTTATGCAGGCCGGGCCGCCTCTGGACGCATTGCTGCTTGTGACATTTCATGGGCATTACGCTGCCATGCATTATGCATAAGTTAGGCTGTCCTGGACAGAAGTTCTGGACTCGTTATGAATATGCTATGCATACGCCCAAACTGGAAAAAAATGTTTTAGGAGATTCTGGGACGTCAGGCATATGCTGGCTAAATGGTCAGGGTGTGACAGGGGCCGCCTTAGATCAGTTGTTACTGAAGGTGCCAAAGACAAAATGCAAGCTCAGAGGGGACCATGTGTTTTCTGTTGCAGCCCCTAAGCTGTGGAATGACGTTCCCTTGACCATTAGACAGGCCTCTTCTCTTTCTTGTTTTAAGCCTCTTCTTAAGACCCATTTATTTTCCTTGGCTTTTAACACAATCTGAGATGTTGACTTTGTCTCACTTTTATTATTGCTTTTTATTTTATTACTACTTTTATACACCACTTAATTTATCGTTTGTATGATTGATTATTTGCATTTTATGATTGTGTATAGCACTTTGGTCCTGTTGGGTGTTGAAAGTGCTTTAACAAAACTTGGTATGGTATTCCTAACAAACTTAAAAACAGAAAAAAAAAATTGTCTGACTATATGTCCACTGTGCGAAAAAAAAGTTATGCATGTTTATATATTGATTATTTATTCTCCAGATGCACAGTATTTATATTAATATTTATATTATTATTATTATTATTATTATTATTATTATTATTATTAAAAACACTGTATAGTACAGTATTTTAATTATTTTTTGTTTAAATTTTTTTAACTTAAAAAAAGTGCATAAACATAACTTATTCTGTTGTGTTTATGCACTTTTTAAGGTCCACATTTGTGTGACCACTTTTGCCTCTGTAACACCACTGTTTCCCCAATAAAGGGACAATAGAGGGATTTTCTATTACTATTTATATTACTAAATATAAAGCTTAATTATTTTAAATAGCATGAACTAAATAATAAGGGTGCTGTACTTAATGCTTTTTACATGTAGATACATATATGTCAACAATCATTTTCAGAGAAATGTATAAATCAGACTCACCACTAGAACAAGAACCCTGAGTTCCGGCCAGTGGCTCTCTGGCTCCACCTGCTGAGCTACGCTGTCCTTCCCATCCTCCTTGCTTCCCATGATCCATTGGACAAACCCACCATACATGCTTCTGCAGGCACTGCCTGAGCCTTGACGGGCGATCCCTGACAGCTCTCCTTCCACACCAAATGCCTGGGCTAGCGTATAAACTGCAAAAAGAAGATGTAAAAAACAATATATGTTACAATAAAACAGTTTCTTTTTTGGGAACTATAACAGTGGATTGCAAGAAATACAAAGGCTCACCCAGACATGCATAGCCAGCTGCTGAAGAGGCCAGTCCAGCAGCAGTGGGGAAGTTGTTAACAGAGCAAATGTGGACTTTATGAGACAGTCCCACGGACTCAGTCGAACGAGGGTTTCTTTCACTGCGTCTCTTCCTTGCTAATCTTCTGACTAAGTAGAAGGAAAGAAATAAGTGCATCCGATTTAGAAGCTTAATATTTCTGTACTCTAAACGATTTTAAAGTGCAAACGCCAGCAGAGAGGACTCACTCTCTCTCAGGCAGGACTGAAGTCTTGGATGAGAAATGTCCTCTTCTTTGCCATTGAGCCACAATCTGTCCTCCTTAAAGGATCTGCTGATTGCAACTGTCGTTGTTGTTTTTAACTTAACAGAAAACAATACAGGAAAGATTCATACATCTATTTTTGCTTTACACCATCATAGCTCTGCTCAAACTTTAAAATATATAGATAAATTAGTCACCCCTGGTTACAATGAAAGGTTAAAATAAAAAAAAACTATAAAATGGCACAGGAAAAAACAGTGTTCCACTTTTTAACACCATTACAAAAAATAAATTATGACCAGAGTTGGTAAACTTTGACATATTATGATCATTCCATTATACTAATGTTATTGTGAAATTTTAATTTTCAATTATGATTTATATGAAAGCTAACTTTAGTAGCAGGTTTAATAAACAAGAAATCCACTGAAAGATATACATATTTTCTGGGCCCCTATGTTTTACAGACAGTCAGGTGTATTAGTCTTCCAAGCATTGTACAGAAACAGGTCGGGGAGGGGTAACAATCTTACTGAATTGGACTGGATTTCCTGTCATTTCAACAGGACAAATAAAGAATTGCATTATAGAACCTCGGACAAATTAAAACACGAGCATGTTGCTGCAAAAACAATACTTTACTGACTAACAGAGTAGGAGGAACTAATGTTTGTCATGCATTAGCTGTGAATAAAGCTTAACTGATATTTTTCACCTACCTGTTCTTGATGCAGAGTGACGCTTAAAGATGAATTGATGGGTAAAATTAAATCTTCGTCCCTCTTGCCCCCTGGAATATGAAGCGTTTCATTAATTAAACCGACAAAAAAGCGTTTAAAATGTCAATTAATTTGTTAATTAACAGCGATTGCAGCAATTTTAAACCAGATAACGTAAAGGTGAGAAGCTTTAGCAGTCAGTCGCTACTATAACCACTCAGTTACAGTTACATTTAACGTGTACTTACAGTATTTAATAACAGCTATATTCATAGGAGCCGTGCAGGTAACCATACACGGTGTGTCCATGTTGTCTTCAGGCATCGCTCTGTCTGTAAACCCGTTTTAGCAATTCCAAAATAGCATCAATTCAGCCACTCTGAAGGAAGAGTTTAAGTGTTTAGCATTATCTGTAAAGCTAATTCAACCACACTGTATCGTTTTCCTAGCAATCTCTTCTGATTGGCTGATTATAAACATGTGGTTTTACCATTCACCAATCACCTCACACATGCTTGACGTAATAGTCCAAGTGGCCAATCAGAGACCATCTGACCACGGTCGCGCAGAAGTGGGGCAAGGACACGCGCCTATAAAAAGTTTTTAATGTAGCAAATGAAGTTCTGAAAACAGCTACAAATAGGTGCATACCATTGAATTAAGACATTAGAATGAATTAATATTAGGGTCTAGATTTATGAGAAAATGCAAAATATATTTTAAGGAGGTCCTCCATAATACACACACAGGTTGACACATTTGAAGGGCTTATTTATCTAAAATCTAATATGACACAAGAAAAATGGACTCCAAAATTGTTTCTAAGACTTAACATTTGACATAAAAAATATATATATATATATATATATATATATATAAAAGAAACGTCATGGACTGAAAAGTTATTCCTTGTACTGAATAATCTAATTTGTAAGAGTTTGTAAATTTAAATACTCCTCTAAAAGTTTGTAAGCAGTGAGAAGCAAGAATCAGTGTAAGATTTCTTAGCTGTATGATCATGGACATTACTGCAATGACTCGATCATGCTTCCTACAATGTGACCTTACCATTTGGGGCAATGTCATCCATGTCCAGTCCGGGCATCTGCATTAGCATGTATAATGCAAGGTTATAATACTTTTAGAGATATAAGCCAACAACTAATACACTCCAAACAGTCCTCTGCCACCCATCCATTTTCTAACAAGCTTAGTCCCAAGCGGAGTCGCGAGGGGTGCTGGTGCCTATCTCCAGCTGTCAATGCGAGAGGCGGGGAACACCCTGGACAGGTTGCCAGTCCATCGCAGGGCAACACAGAAACAGACAGACAGGACAAACAACCATTCACACACACTCACACCTAAGGGGACTTTAGAGAAGCCCCCTGCAGTCATGATTTCGGACTGTGGGAGGAAGCCGGAGTACCTGTAGAGAACCCACGCATGCTCAGGGAAAACATGCAAACTCCATGCAGAAAGACCCCAGGCCGGGAATCGAACCCAGAACCTTCTTGCTGCAAGTGCTGCCCACTGAGCCACTCAGCAGCCCCAGTCTTCTGCATGTGATTATTAAAAAACTGATATTGTAATCTTGTTATATTGCACAGCCCTTTACAGAAATAATGAATCACATCAGCAGACGCTCCAACCACTGACATCTTGGTTTCTAAATGTGTTACAAAACTCCCTTTCACCTGAAAAGAGACTATGGGTGACTGAGCAGTAGCCCAGTTAGTTGCTTCTCTGGTTTTGGAATATCTGAACACCAAGAAGATAGGAGGCCAAGTCTCTGCATGGGGCCACAGTCCACCCTCAGACCTGGAAGTTTGAGGGGGTCTGAATTTTTTTCCTCCTACTCCATTTTCCATTTATTAAACAATATTCTCTTAAAAAAAAAAAAAAACTTTTCAAAAATAACTTATAGTGAAGCGTCCTCAATGTGGATGAGTAACAGACTACTGGAAAACTGTCCAGTCAGCTATCTTTCCAAGGATTTGACTGGTCTCATGTCAATTTTTTTCATTAGTCAATAGCTCAATCTTTAAAATAAAAACTAAACACTAAAAAATACATGAGTCCCTAATATGTTTAAAAAATATAATTACTGTAACATTTTGATTAGATCATGTACAAAACTTTAATCGACAATTGCATATGAATGAAAGTCTTAAGACTGAATGACCTGTATCCTGGCAGTGACATTTTTACGGTTTTTCTCTAACAGTACTTTGAAACAATAGTAATCTTTGTTTGGAAGATTATATTCAAACCTGAAAACCTTATGTATGTAACTAAAGGAAACTGCTTCATTTGCACAAGTTGATAAATAAAACATTGGTGTGATGGAAGAGAATAGCAAAAATTAAGGCTTTGTTTTTTATTATTTTAATGAAAACTTTAGCAATACGAGTCTGCAACAAGAAAACTATGTAAGAGCAATGATCAAAGCTACCAGGATGTTAGCTTTGAGTAAATAAGATTACAGAACAGTTCAGATGAGTTAATCTCCAGCAGTCTGCCTCGCTCTGTTTGTAAAACAGACTTTAACCATAAAGAAAATTTTGTGAAGAGGAGTCAGAGTGCTTTCAGCTATCATGGGCACATCACAAGCTGTACAAATTTGTAGCAACTTGAGTGAGAAGAGATTACAAAAGAGCCTTCGTTAACACTCTGTACTTTTCTGAAACCACCCTCAACACAGAAAATATTAACCTATTGTCCTTGTTCTTCTGTTTAATGTATCCATTCCAAGGAAAGGAAACGTGTGTATTTTATATAAATACACAATTCAGAGATCTTTGCAGAGTCCCGGCAATGCAGATCACTTCCTGGATCTTTTTTTTTGTCAGATTCCAGGGCTTCAGTCAAAACTCAGTAATCATCCTCGTCGTCCGAGTCCATCACCCTCCGTCTGTTGAACTGCCAGCCAGACACAAAGCACAAAAATAAGTGGGACATAAAACCATTCAATCATGCAAGACATTATACAGGGTCTTACTGTAACCGTTGTCTTTTTCTCCGTTTGCTGGCTGATTTTTTCTAGGATCTCAATTAATCCAGACTCAGAAATCTGTTTAAAGAGGAAAGTTGCTTGTTACTCCTCAGCGGAGCTGACAGAATGAACCGTTTGATGTCATTTCACCTTTCCTCCCAGCTTTCCAAATCGTGCCATCTGAATAAGATAGTTCTCGACTGCGTTGGCCTTCTCAGGCTTCACCAATGCAAGATTGCTTACTGAAAAATAATAAATTAGATGTAAGTTTATATATTTATAAGTTCATTCTTTTAGGAGAAAGACACGACTGTAAACACCCACTCACATCGTGCTCGAGCAGACTGATCCAGTACTTGCGCTAAAATCGAGTTCCTCATCTCCGTTTCTCTGAATTAAAAAAAGAGCATCGTCACAGTATCAGTTTAAGAGGAAACCCA
Source organism: Cyprinodon variegatus (assembly GCF_000732505.1). NCBI lineage: Eukaryota > Metazoa > Chordata > Actinopteri > Cyprinodontiformes > Cyprinodontidae > Cyprinodon > Cyprinodon variegatus. The sequence continues at coordinate 410,793 of NW_015150458.1, read as the reverse complement.
GGTAAAAGACAAAACAATAAAATAATTCCATTTAGTTATAGATAAATCATAAGATCTGCTGAGAACTTCAATGACAGGTATCCAATGTTCAGAATGACAACATACATGTTTTTAAGAGGTTTACTTGCATGAATATTCACAGGATTTTTACAAACTTGGAAATTGTGGAATAAGGGATGTTCGGATCAAGATTTGCTTTTGACTCTTGTTAAAATTTGGTAAGAATAAGCAGATACATTTCACATGAACAGATCTGCATTCTGTAAACCCAAAGTATAATACAGTTATAATAAACAATGCTAATTTTATGCCCAACACCCGTGTAGCTCTTACAGGGTTTATACAGGAATAAGTAACTCTAGTTTAATGCTTTTTATTTCTCTTTTAAAGCTCTCAGAAAAATGTTTAATGCCATCTATATATCTATCTATATTAGGGGTGGAACGGTTCACAAAATCCACGGTTCGGTTCGATTCACAGTTTCTGGTCACGGTTTTCGGTTCGGTTCGATACATGTTGATTGTTACACCGAAATCCCATAAAAATTTATGAAATTAATGAAAAAAATCCCCCAAAAAATAATGGATTGTAATTATTTTAAATGATCCGCGGAAACCCTGGATCATTTCCGTATGTTTTGCTGCTTTGAATTTAATCATCTCACGCATGCTCTCTACCATCTCCATACGGAAATGATCAAGGGTTTCCTCGGATCATTTAAAATAATTACAATCCATTATTTTTTGGGCGATTTTTTCATTAATTCCATAAATTTTTATGGGATTTCGGTGTAACAATCAACATGTATCGAACCGAACCGAAAACCGTGAATCGAACCGAACCATGGATTTTGTGAACCGTTTCACCCCTAATATATATATATATATATATATAAATAAAATGGCAAATCCTTCGCCATCTTTATCTTCAACAGGGTGCAGCAATGTCCCGAATTCCTTGTTTTCCAGCCACTTTTGTTGAAATTAGCATTTTCCCATTCCCTAGCCTTTTCTCCACTTTGAGCTTCTTTCCGAACATAAAGCTTTACGATCAACCGGAAGCAGTTCCGCACAAACATGCGGAATCCGTTATACCTGATATAATATATCTGATGAAATTGCTTTTATAAACTTTTTTTTTTCAATAAAGCATTTAAAATGTTACTATAAATCACATTAAATAAATGTTAATGTCAATTAAGGCATTAATTTAATAAAATAAATATTGAATGACTTTTAATGACCCACGGAAACCCTGTCTTAAGAACAGTAAGTAAAATCAATGTGACTGACTTACATGACTTAGTAAACTGATGTTATGAAATGCTGCATTATCATTGAAACTATAACAAATATCAAACTTGCAAAAACTGCTAAACTTCTCCCATCCCGTTTTAAAGCAGCTTCTTGTTATAGAAGTTGAAATCTATTGTTTTAGTTATTTTTATGCCAACTGCCTTTATCAGCAATCAAACCTTACCCTTGACTGTCTCTTATGTGAAGAAGGGTTAGATTTGGTTCTTTTTAAAGCAGATGCTGATACCGTTTATTCTATCATTAGTCTAACCAATCCCTGATATGTGCTGTCATTTTTTTGGACCGTTTATGCAGCAGATATTTCATCATGATAAAAATTAGGTGGTAATAAATATTTGACGTCTTAATAAAAAGTAAAAAATACTAACATATTAAAACAATGGAGAACAAATGCAGGGAGCAGCAATGCATGTGCTGCACCTGATTTGCACTAATGAATAGGCAAATGCATTAACATAGTGGCAATAGAAGTAAAAAAAAACAAAATGTTAACATTGATCCAAATATTGTCCAGCCGATGGATCAATCCATGTGTAATTAGTTGAACAACTTAATGAAAGATGATTTAATCGTCTTCACTTCAGGCCTTTCTATATTTAAGGGATCTTACCTCTGCTTAGCTTCCTCACCCTGCTGATTGTTTGGAGCATCCTAAAAACAAACAACATAGTCAGGTTTATTGTACAGATTCTGCACTAAGATTACACAACACACAGCCAATATGTTTGATTCCATTATTAATATAATGAATAAAATAACGAATTATAAATACCATGTGGCACTGAAACTGCCCTCTAACTTAGATCTATCTTACTGTATTTATCACTGAGATGTAGGAATCAAGGTTTCATTGACCATACTTGTCTATGGATTCCTTCTAAGGTCTGACTCGCTAATGTCAATTACCAAGGAACCAGATTTTGTTTAATACTACAATTTATACAAAATTTGATTTAAAATATGCCTAGTTAAAATAATGAACACAAGAAATCATCATATTGGCCTTCTTTTGATAGATGAAAGCATGCCTCCTTAAAAAGGATACATGCATAGTCACATTTTATGCCTATACAAAGAAAGAAAAAGAGTCCTGTTACGATTAAATTGTGTAATCTACGGTACTCCAAGCATCTGTCCTACTAGGGTGCTTATAGTCCTATTTGAGCCTATATGAAACCCCAACAAATAAACAGACATGGCACCATCTACAGGTAGTTCTGGCCACTGATGCTGCTAATAAATTCTAACCCAGCTGTTTCCCAGCATAGCTGGAAATTCATTCCTCTTTGGATTAAACCTCCTCTTGCACCTTTCAAAGACTTTATGTGGACTTTTTTTTGGTGACTCTGCTGGGAGTTCCACACTTAATCCACGCTTGTGTTTTCACCATTTGTTTTTTGACTTATTTTTAACAACTGTTTTTAATCATTTCAAAAAATGCTTAAGAAAAACATAAAACAAACCATTTTAATAATTCTAATTTCTTTGCTAGATTAGACGTGGACAAAATTGATAATAAATGTAAAAAGCTTTTTTTTTTCTTTTTTTTTTTTTCCCAAAACTACCTCCAGGTTAAGTTGGAGCCCAAAATGAAACAACACTAAAAAATATTAATAATATATAAAGTCATATTCTCCACAATTTATCTAGATGGGCAACAAGAAAACAAAAAGGAGCTGCTCTCTGTATTTCATGAAACATATTTCCAACAAACTTTTGTCTGCTCAGTTACTAAAAGGAAAAAGCAGTAGATAAATCACTATGAACTTCCAGTGCAGGACTGTAGTTCTGCATTGCTGGGACATAAAAATCTTTTCTTTGTTTTTTTTTAATCAACTAGCGCATATAATTGAGAATTATCACTCAGGAGGTTTAAATGAGAGATCTCCCCAGTCCAGCCTGCCCCAGGATTTTTCCACGGGTTGTCAAAATACAATTAACGTGGGTTTGACTGATTTGACAGAAACGTCTTGCTTGTTGTAACTAAATATCTACCGAGACCTGATACTATAAATAAGTTAGTAGCGTATCAGCCTAAACACAGAAAATGGGCTATTTATATAAATCGTTAATATTTTTGTGTCAGTTTCAGGTTTCAGGGGGTGGGTGTGAGCTCAAACAATCACACCAAGCTAGCACTAACGTTTATGCTAACGGAGGGAAAGCCATGCAGCTTGACTAAACTACACCTTGTATTTTATATAATTCTGTAGACAACTTCAATGCATTTTCAGCGTTTATTACAACCACATTGTTAGCAGTGAACTGACTGAGTCCAGCATCTCCTAATAAGGAGGCCTTCAACACGTTTCCAGCTCCTGCTCAGTCCTTACCGCCTGCTTCGCCTGCAGCTCCGCCATTCTCTGCCGCCTTATCGCCTCCAATTCTTCGTCTGCCATTGCTGCTTAAAGCAGAGTAAACCTTCAAATATAAAACAGGATAAGATACTGTATCCGAAACGAACACTCCAAGCAAGAAGAGTCTAGGCCTTTCCAACACAACCAGGACACGATAATCGAACGCAGAGAACAATGATCCCGCACTCAGGGGAGAGCGATGGAACTTCTTCCTCGTGTATTTTATTGGCAGTTGGCAAACAACTTTTGCAGCGCATTACCGCCACCTTCCGAAATTGAGTCTGGGACCAGTCAGTAAAATCAGTAATGGAGTAAAGTATAGATACCTAAAAAGTGTACTTAAGTACAGTAACGAAGTATTTGTACTTTGTTACTTGACACCTCTGTAAAAAAGGCCTTAATAACAAAGTCTGGTCCATTCCCTGCTAATATTTCTTTGATTAAGAATTGCATTTTTTGTTCTAAACATTTAGCTTTACAGTAAATCATCGCTTCTGGTTTTATACTTTTTACAATAGGAATTACAGGCTCTACAGTTTCTAATTCTCTGTTCAGTCCTGTGTGCCCAAGTCTCAAATGGGACATAATATCTTCTTCCTTTCAATTCTTTTTTTAATTTCGAAGATATATATTTCCCTACTTTCCTCTGTAAGTTCCAATAAAATCACCTTTTCCCAAAGTTGTTTTTTTTTTCTTTGATAATACATTTCCCTCTGATTTACTTATTTGACATGGAAATCTATAGCTGTTTCACAAGCTCCCTTCTTTGTAAACATATCTGCTACCTCATTTCCCTCTGCTCCTATATGAGATGGAACCCATACAAAAAAAAGCTTTGCTAGAACTGAACAGTCTATATAAAGTCTGGTTGATTTCTAAAAGATTGTCTTGAATCTGATTTGTTTGGATACCATATAATGCACCTCTAGAATCTGAAATTATTAAAGCTTTCTCTGAATTATTGTGCTCTCTCGAGTTTAATAAGTAAAGCCAATAATTCTCCATTTAAAACAGATGAATTATTATTATTATTATTATTATGACTCTTTTGTTCTATAAAATTCCTAAATCATTTATAACAAAATCAATTCCTGCTTTGCCCTTCATCATTTTAGATGCATCTGTTTATATTGCATCATAAAATAAGACTCCCGAAAATATACAGTAGTTATTAACATCTTTACTTTTATACGTCTTCCATTTCAGCAGATTTAAGTCAACCTTTACTTTGTGAAAAAAAAAACATGGATTTATAACAGACAACAGACTTAGTTCTAATTCAGTTAGACATGTTCTTTTACAGCCCTTTCTACCATCCACAGAAAACTAGAAAAGTGTTTTAAGACTTGCTCTTGACAAGGATGGAAAAGCTTTTTCACAGGGAAACTTTTACTCTATCCCTGCAAATGTGCTCAAAAAAGCAGTTATTAATATCTTCTCCATTTCAAAGGCATTTCAACCACTTCTACCTTGAGAGTTCCGCAAAGCTTGAGCCTGAATAATGTCAAACTTTTTTTAGATTACTTTTAGCTGCCAATCTATACACCACAATAATCAATAACCGATCTAATCAGTGCTACATAGATTGATTTTTGCTCCCCAAACATGCCCTCCTAGACATCTCATCATGTTAATTACCCTCTTGCATCTGTCTACACCTTTATTAATATGCAATAGCCATAACAGCCCAGAATCAAATCAGATTTTCCAAAAACAGACTCATTTACCCTTTCTAAATTATGCCCATACAAGTTAATATTTTTATTACTTATATTTGTCTTGTAAAAAACCCAGGAAAGGATGGTTGTATTTATCAGACGGTTACAGTGTGTGACTCTCAAAAAAATTATGCTTTCAAATTTCACACAAGCATTAGAGCTTTCACACAATAAATGATCCTTTTTATACATTTTTGATATCTTGAAATCTTAATCTTTTGAAATCTTAAAAAAATTACACATTCTGACAGTAATGAAAAAACATATTTGTTTTTGTTATTCTTGATCTACTTACAATATTTCAACATCAAAATAAAAATAAAAAAACTACCAGGAGTACACTAATTAGTTATCAGCCCTAATTTCCTTTACTTTGGAAGATCAGGCTGACGTTTACGTCTTATCTACCTTTGCAAAGGTCTCAAAATAAGCCACTGTCAATGCTCTAAACTTTTAAATTACATAGAGCGTCAGCTTTTGTTTCTTTTATTGTCTCGTAGGTATTGTTTTTTTTATTTAAATAAGATTGAAACATTGTAAGTGTCTATTGTAGTCGAATAAAAATTCATAAAAAACAGTGTTGGTGAAATTAGACTTGCAATTTCGTCCTTAACATGTTTTTATAGTAAAGAAATCCATATCATAAACATTCATCACTATTATACGAATTACGTTTACATAATAATAATGAATAATGATGGAAGTCAAAAACCGTTAACACGTTTGAATAATGCAGGGAAAACAATCTCAAAGTTAGACTTATTTGTGTGTTTTACACCAGATTGAGTACATGTGAAGTTTATTTCTATGGTTGTAATAAAAAAAAAGATTTGAAGTTGTAAAGCTAATTCTCTTGGAGAAAATGAACATTTGCTTCTTTCATCACTTTGTTGCAATGACCATAGCCTACTATGTGGAGTAATCAATGCCTTTTTCTTCAATCAGGCAGTCAGAAGGCAAAGGTTGAGGCGATTGATCACAAATCTTCTCTAGCTCCCCCTGTACGTGCTGTAGGAGAAACGACTGACAAGCAGCGGCACATGATACCTCTGGTCCGAGTCAGTTATAGTGAAAACAATCTGGGGGGTAAGGCAGGAATAAAACAATTACTGAAATTTTTTTTCCGGTTAGATTATACCTGTTCATATCTAGAAGGATGAGCTGT
>NW_015150458.1:399973-404173 GCF_000732505.1 Cyprinodon variegatus | reverse complement strand
GTTCCTCACCTCCACAAAGGGATAAAATGAAGTCTGTCCCATGCTGGCCCAGTACTGACCAGTCTCAAAGTTCAGCTTGTACACACCAGGTTTAAACTGCTGCTGTGTGATTAGCCCCGGACATCGACCATCACTGTTAGTGCACCTGTTGAAAAAGTCTCTTTTAAGCTGTATGAATAGAAAGAGTCATCAGCTTGACTTCTGACGTAACAGTAAATACTGAAGCATGGAAAGAGTTTTACCCAGTGGTAACCAGATGCCAGCCATTGGTGGAGGGGTCTTGTCTATAAAGTCTGAGGGTCATGTTTGATCCTGGAACACCAAGTGCCGTGTTCAGCACATGGGTGGTTAGAGGGCTAGGTGAGCCTGACATGGCTGCAGTCTGAAACAGAAAATAATTCGTATTATTTATTTACTTTTATTCACATAAACCATGCTCAGATGAAAAAAATGATCCATTATTTAAGTGCTTAATCTCATTAAATTATCTTTTGCTCAAAAGGCATACAATCCAGCCATACCTTAAATCCAAATTGTAACAATTAAAATGCCAAAGAGACATGTTGGTAAAACCAAACTTTTATCTTTGCACAATTAAAGTCTCCAGACTTAGTGCTGGTTTCTTCTCTATTAAACAGAAATAGCAAATATTCTGCAGGGTTCTGAAATCTCAAACACTGCAAATGATCTAAATGAAACAGTTCAGATTCAAATAAATATCTTTAGAACATCACAGGATCTGTGGTCATCCTCAACTTTACAGAAACATTGATCCATTCCAAGTTTCTGTAACTTTAGTTGCTGGTTGCAACTAAAAATAACCTGAGACATAATTCTAAAGCTTTAAATACGGTAAATAGATTTTAAATAGATACTTACTTCAAAGTTTGGTTTTTGATGCAAAGTTGTTTGCTGTTTAATTTTTAACATTATCTAGCATTCAAAATACTGTTTTTTTAATAACATAAAAGCAGAGATGATAAAAGTATTAATGTTTATTACTCAAGTTGAATTATAAATCCTACTCCTTATTAACACTGTAGAAGTTAGAGTATCAACTTAAGCTTTTTACTCAAGTAAAAGTGTAAAGGTACCATTTTTAAAACTACTTAAAGTATAAAAGTAAAAGTTATACAGGACAGATGTGTTAAACTTTATACTAGTTATTTACTACCCTATTAAAGAAAAAAAATTATAAAATTCAGTAATTTCCTTTTTTTAATTTTTCTTAGATTTATAACTAATGGTAACGGTGTCAAATTTAACTTTGCATCATCTGAAAAACAATCCATTTAGGCATGTGGGGAGCAACAAGTTGATGCTCTACATCAAATAAATTGTCTGGATGAAACAATTGATTCTAATGGTTTTTATTTCGTTTTAATACCAACAGGTCATAGCGACAATAAGCTTAAATGAAACAAACGGGTCTATTTTTAAAGTGTAAGGAGTAGAAAGTAAAGATAATTGTAAAAAAAAAAAATAAGGAATACAAGCAAAAAGTTATCTAAAAAATAATTACTCCATTAAAGCATAGATGGCCAAAATTTCTACTAAAGTAAGATAACAAAGTATTTGTTCGTTATTTGTCACTATAAAAGATTATACATACATTGAGTCAAGTATTAAGTATTATTGAAAGCTTTCTACTTACCTTTCCTCCAGAGAGAATGTGACTATTCAGTTGCTGCAGCCTGAAAGCGCTCATGTTCACTTATTAATAACATCTTATGCAGGTCAATAGCTTTAAGCGCAACTTTTTATTTGATTTGATAGTTTGAAGAAAAGTTTTACTCACGTCACACATATAAAGTCCCGTTCACTGCCCCACTCAGTTCAGCTTTCAGTACACAGGAACTTATCCTTCTGTCAACAGTAGGCCTGTTGTGTAAGAGTTTCCTTTGGCCACACTGTCATTCAGCTCTTTGAACTCATGGGAGGGATGGGAGAGCGCAGCCAGTTGTTATCAACAGAAGGCTATACTGACTCCGATGACACCAGTTTGTTTTAAGCTTTGTACTAATTTCAACTTTTGAAGTATTGTCAAAAAACAAGCTTTTTAAACTACCTAATAATTGTAATGCAATGAGAGCAATCTAGTCTGTTTCTATTTGTGCCTCTAGGATGAATGGTTGAAGGTTGGATGATAATGTTTTCTTGACATTAATGGAAAAACATTCATCTAATAATCGCTAATCCGAAAGGACAGATCAATGTCCAGAAATCACAAACTGCTTGTCCATCTAGTTTTAGGCAGCAAGGTGGTTTTTTTTTTCTTTGCCTGGGGAAATCCTCTACTCTACTACTGTCCCATAACAAACTACAGTACTGGGTGGGATCTACCTGTTGGAACAGACTGCAGCCCCCTTACAACAATACTCCACACACAGCAAAGGACGGAACAGTTTTACTTGCATTTAAAAGCTCAAATAGTGTATCATCATATTCTAACATGTGAAATCTGCAGATATAACTTTAAAAATATGTCACACACTTGAAAGGACACTTTAATGGAGAACATTTAGATTCCTTTCTCCCATATAGTACTGTAGGACTTGGCACCTATGAACACATTTCTTTTTCTTTATTAAAAAAGTTACATAAAGCAATTACCATAAAAACCTATCTATAAAAAAAAAAAAAAAACGCTTTTCCAGCATATTCAAGCTGTATATTTTCCCAATGTGTATAATTTAATTGATGATATTCAAAGAGTATTATAAGCATTCAGTTGGTGGAGGACCAACTTCATTATATCAGCTGCTATATGGATCAGTCCTTTTCATTCTCCCTGATTTATCTCAGAGATGCTCGTCTCTTAAAGAGACAGCTGCTAGAGAAAGAGCTGCAGCTGCGCTTGCTGCTGTTTCCAGTGTTTCTTGAAATAAACCAGCTTGATCAAAGCTTTAAAAATGCAACTAAAAAATGCTTCTGAGATGTTTGGTGCCACAATACCTTTTTACTCCTTTCATCTTTTTTTTTTTTCATAAAATCACCATAGAATGTAATAAATATATGTACACTCAATAAAAAAAAAAACTTTTATTCCAGGCACTAGAGGGAATTTCTCCCTTTTGTATTAACAAAAGCAGATTAATAATGTAGGAAATCAAAAGATAAAGACAATCAAATATTTGTCTTTTAAAAAGTATCATAAAAGAGGTGATAAATTAAGGTATAATTTAAACTGAACACAATACAGCATAAAGTATTACAGTGTTAGAGATTTGGGCTTTCAGACATTGTAACTGCCAAATATGTAGATAAGATAAATAATAACATTTTATTTAGACATCTGAGGCAGAAAAAAACAGTTTGATCAAAAAAAAGATGAACAGCAACAACTGATCAATCTTCAGAATAACTAATAAAATAATAACAACAACCGTCTCCTTTCCTTACATATTTCTTAGTTGTAAAAATGTTTCTACCTACTGTAAAAATGTAACTTTATTTTCATCTTAAGGTTTTGTGTATCAGGGCATAACAACAACATTCTGACATCTTTATTGCGACACAACATAAAAATAACTTGACAATGTGTTATTTCTGCAAGTAAAGTCCTCCCATGGGTTAGGATTTAAAAGTAGCACCTAGATGCATCACTGTGTGAGACCACCACTTTAAAACAGGAGCATATTAGTTATTGTAAAAACAATTATTCAGTTAAAATCATTTCAGAGATCTTCCCAGGGACAGACTTCCCAGCAAACGTTGTCCTAGGTTTGACTGCCAAATGATCTAAAAATGACAGAAAAAATAAAAAAACAACCCTCACAAAAAAAAACTGTTTAGTTTATCATATGCTAAAGTATATGATAGCTTAATGTAAAAAACAAACAAAAAAAAAACTACAAACTACACAAACTACAAAAAACTACAAACTACACTGTTTGCTAGGAGAAATAATTTTCATAAAAATATGACAGAAAAACTATGATTTTACCAAGCTGCACCCCAGTGAGCCACAGCACAGAAATATTGGTCAAATGAGACCAAAGGTGAAATGTTTGAACATAGTGAACATCAATATTTGATAAAAGTCAAACAAAGTACATCAGCATGAACGCCTTTTACATACTGACATGTACAGCATTAGAGATGTAATATATTGGATTTGTTGTGCAGCAGAAGTTCTTGAGCACAAAGCAGTCACTCAAGGTATAGTGGAGGACAGAGATGGCAAAAGTACTCACTTTC
>NW_015150458.1:393448-399130 GCF_000732505.1 Cyprinodon variegatus | reverse complement strand
TTATACCTTTAAGATAGCCATGACTCCATAACCTATTAAAATTTTTTTTTTAAGTCAAAGTCTGTTCAATAGCTAAGGCTCAGGTCAAAATGGGCCATAATATAAAACATTATTCCTAACAGAACAATAAATATACAAAACAATTACTGAAACAGAAAAAATATATAACAAAAAAATCAAACATTTCCCATGGCTCGTAGTCCAGACCAAACCCTGTTTCATAAAGTGTGGTTAGACCTCTAAATGATCAAGCATATGTAAACATCAATAAAAATAACCTGAAGTATTTTTGTAAAGCTGCCAAAAAATATCCACAAATGATGAGAAAATTGAAAAGGGACGGCTGGCTAGCTCATGTAGTGTTAAAAAAAAGTAAATCTCATCATTTTATTTTTACTACGTTACAGGCATTTGGCCCGGAGCAAATGTTTCTCTCAGGGCCTGGTCTTATCGAGCTATGCTGTCACATGTGATTGATAACCACCGGCAATAATCCTGCACCCCCTTTTTATATGTGCAAACTTCTGACCCCTCCTGTTACTCCTTTGAAATCTGATAATAAAGGTAGCAGAAAGAGAGGTCCAGGCAGAGTTGACTATAGACTTTTCAGGGAATCTCATTCTCTCGGTCTGGTCACTCTCCTTTTCTGCAAAAAAAGTAACTGTTTGCGTTGGTCTGATTTCTAGGACAATAAGGGTTTATTATCATTAACCCTATCAAGTGGTAAGTCACCAATCCTGCAAACAGGACACCTGGGTTTGTATCCCAGCTAGTGGGAATGAGCTGCCAGTGTGGGTCCTCAGGTAAGACCCTTCATGCTAACGCCTGCTTTGGGGATTGGTTGCCTAGTGGTTAGGGCATTGCACTTGGATCCCATAGGTTCTGAGTTCAAGCCCCAATTCCACAGACTACCACTCTGGGTCCCTGAGCAAAGACCCTTAAACCCACACTGCTCCCCGGGTGCCCAACGATGGCAGCCTACTGCTCCCCAAGGGGATGGGTTAAATACAGAAAGGGAATTTCGTTGCTCTGTACTTGAGACCGTGAAATGACAATAAAACAATGGGAAAAAAAGACATACAGAATAAACCAGTGCAGTTTGTGCTGCTAAAGCCCACAATGGGATTTATTTTTCAATGAATAAAAACTCAGTCTATTTTTCTGTATTCCTAAGGATGGATCTAAATCATCTCAGAACTTGGAAAAGACCAGATATTGTTTCTTGTGTGCTGATGTGTAAAACACCTGACCTAAAAATGAAATGCACTCTCTAGTTACCATGACCTCATGCACTGCTTCTGCTGTGGGCGTTAACTTGAAGGTCTGTGTTTCTGTTCCTCCATTTTTGGCGCTTTATCCAAACCTTTCACATTTTCCTTTTTTTCTTCCTCAGATTCAGAGATTTCACTTTTTATCTGTGATAAACAGACCTGAAGACAAAGGGAAAACAAAAAAAATATTGACTACCAGCAGAGAATGATATAGCAGAATTGTCTCTCTGTGGAAAAAAAACAACAAAGAGTAAAGTTTCCACATTCTCTTTTAGGTAAAATAAAAGAATGCACATACTATGTGATCATCATCATCATCGTCATCCAGCATCTTCCTGTTAGGGCTCTCATCATAGACCCAGTGATGGGAGCTGGCTAGGAAGGGGGAAATGGAATGCTCCAGGCTGCTTGAAAAGCGATCTTCTCTTAGGGCAAAATCTGGTAAACAAGGTTAAACAGAGGCTCTGTTCAATTTACACAGTAAAGTGTAAATTGAATAACCAAGAATAACCACATCTGAGATTTAATCAAAAGAACAAAGTGAGTAAAAACCTTTCTTAAACTGATAGCCAAGACGTCGCAGCGTGTTTCCAACAGTTTGCTTGCTAACTGTTGTCCCAACTGCCATCAGATCATTGACCAGCTCCTCCAGTGTAGTTGTGGGCTGATCCATCACCTTCTTTACGATCATCCTGATCCCTTCAGGTAAGATCTTGCATGGAGCTCCAGACCGAGGGCGATTGATGGTCATTTTATACCTCTTCCATTTTCGAATAATTGCCCCAACAGTAGGAACCTTCAAACTGAGCTTCTTGCTGATTGTCCTGTAGCTCATTCCAGCCTTATGCAGATCCACTATCTTGTCCCTGATGTCACCTGACAGCTCTTTGGTCTTGCCTAATCTGTGGTAGAGGTTGGAATGAGATGAACAGATTCTATGATCAAATGAGCTTCATTCATCAATAATTGACAGGTTTTCAAAACATTGTAAAAACTAGAAAACTCTTTCAGATCATGGTACTGTTTCTTACAATTAAATGATGTGATCAACTGAGGAGAACTAATGGGGAATTGTCAATTGACAAACATTTTCCCCCTTATTCTGCTCAGGAGGCATTCACAAACCTTTAACCAGAATAAACTGTAAAGAGTTATAAATACATAAAAAAACACAGAGAAAACAAATTCAGAATAGTTGTATGAAGAAGTGAAAGGACAAGGTGAGCTGTAATGAAGGGTTTGTGGTTGAGTGTTTGATGCAGAACAATGATCTATGCAGAACTTGAAATTGATTATAGTTGAAATTGAAACAATAATCTTACATAAAAGCTTAAAGCATAAACACACATGCACAGTAGCATTTGATTATTTATGGATGTAGGTTATTCAATCAACAGGACATTAATAATTGGCAAACCTTTTGGGGAAAGCCTAGTCTGATTCGGAGAGACAGCATCCATCCCACTTGGATGGTGCAGCTCTTCTTTCTAGGAATCTGGTCAAATTTATTAGTCTTTCAAAACTCTGAGCACCCAGGGTGCAGACCAGAAAGCAGAGTCGTAGTTTAACACACGTCTCTCCAGCTTCTCTACTGTTACCCACTAGAGACTGACATTTTTTCGGGAATCCCACAGGTCATGGGATTCCCGTGGGATTTCCGTGGGATGGGAGTCAGTATTAGTAACAATCACGTGATTGGGACGGTACAGGATTAAACATTAATGGGAGCAGACGGGAGCGGGAGCAAACCAATAATAACTAAAAAAAAACGAGGATCGATGCCAAAAAATAAAATAAAATAGAAAGAAAAAAAATCCAGTACTGGCGCGGCGCCGCCATTTTGTAGTTTTTTTCCTTGAAGCCTACACTGTAATGCGAGTCAAAAAAACTACACGACCCAGAAAACAACAGTGCTTCCGCTCTGAGTTCTTCACCCGCACTCAAAAACAACAAGAATGGGAGTGGTGCGGGAGTGGGAGTCATTCTAAATGGGAGCGGGATGGGAGCGGGAGTAAATTCACCAGGAGTGGGACGGGACAGGATTTAGATTTCTACTCTGGCCCGGGATCGGGATGGGACACAATTTTTTTGTGGGAGTGGGACGGGACAGGAGTGAAAATCCACTCCCGTGTCAGTCTCTATTACCCATTCATTACTCCATCCAGACACTGTCTTGACCAAGACCGAAATCTAAAAAATTGGAAAAGATTCCCAAAAGAGTAAATCATAAAAATCTATTTAAAATCAAAATTACTCCAAATTGGGGAAAACGTTAAAACGATTAAATGTGGTTTATTTAACACAAGATCTCTTAACTCAAAAAGTGTGCTAGTCAATGACTTGATTTGTGATAATCACATTGATTTATGTTGCCTTACAGAAACCTGGCTGCAGCAAGAGGATTATGTGAGCAGAAATGAGGCAACTCCTTCAAGCTATTTAAATTTTCACATACCCAGAAGTTCTGTGTGAGGAGGAGGAGTAGCAACAATCTTTCAGTCTGACTTACTGATTACTCCAAAGGCAGTTAATAACTATAACTCTTTTGAACTTTTAACCCTTAGTTTCCCTAATCCATATTGCAAAGCAAGAAAACCTCTTCTTTTTGTAACTTTGTATCATCCACCAGGTTCTTACTCTGAATTTTTAGATGAGTTTTCAGAGTATCTCTGACAGACTATGATGACTCTCCCACTATGATGACTCTCTGACAGAGTCATCATAGTGGGGGATTTTAACATCCATGCTGACATTGAAGGTGATAGCTTAAGAGCAGCCTTTTATGCTATCTTAGACGCTATTGGCTTTGTTCAAAATGTAAATTGTTTATTGTTTGTTAAAAAAGACCCCCATTAGCTGTCACCTAAAGGGAACAAGCTAGTCTTTCTGTGGTCCACAAGACAAAGCAAAAATCACTTAATTAAACATTGTAGGCATTATTGCAGATGTCATCAGAAATCATTCAGATTAATGCAGAGCTGCACACTCTGAAGCAAAATACTAGAGAGAAAATCGTGCTCCACAGGCATACAGGAATCCTACCTAGTGTGGAAACATAGTTTAATGCTGTATAGGAGGACCCTTTGTAAAGCAAGAGCAGCATATTTCTCCTCATTAATCGAGGAGAATAAGAATAATCCTAGATATTTTTTTTAACACTGTTGCCAAACTCACCCAGAGCCATAGCTCTGTTAAACCGTCCATTCCACCTGCTCTTAGCAGCAATGATTTTATGGGATTCTTTATAAATAAGATTGATCTTATTGAAAATAAGATTATTAGCACTCCTCTATCTACGATTGGTTTATCTCTAGAAGGTGAGGCAGCATCTGAGGTAGCAATAGAATCTGAACCGGGTTTAGACTGCTTTGATCCAGTTGAACTTTCTTATCTAAAATTCTTAAAAAAGTAGCTGCCAGACAAATGTGTGACCACTTACACCACTTAACTTTTTAAAGAGTTTCTGTCTGCTTTAGAGCACTGAAACAGCTCTGGTGAAAGTCGCTAATGATATGCTCATGGCCTCAGATAATGGACTTGTTTCTGTACTTATCCTGTTGGATCTCACTGTTGCATTTGATAAAGTTGATCATAATATTCTTTTAGAAAGACTTGAACATTTTGTAGGATTTAAAGCACAGGTGTCAAACCGGTTCCAGAAAGGGCCGTGTGGCTGCAGATTTTCTTTCCAACCAAGCAATAGCACTCCATTCATCTCATCAAGTCATCATGTTCAGATTGGACTCCTTTGATTAGATGACTGGAGTCTGGTGTGCTATTGCTTGGTTGGAAAGAAAACCTGCAGCCACACTGCCCTTTCTGGAACCACTTTGACACCCCTGATTTAAAGGAACAGCACTAGCCTGGTTAAAATACCACAGGGATTAGTGATAGGACCAATTCTCTTTTCTGGATCTAAGAACCGTCCTGTTCTGAACTGTTTCCTTGACCTGTCTCAGACTCCTACCTGCTCACTGAGGCTGCTGCATCCTGGACGATCTGGGCGGCTCCCGCCACATCTCGCTGGCAGTCCATCGGATGGATCCCACCTCACTCCAGAGGATGGACTTTACTGTTTAACCAGGTAAGTGACTCACATAGATAATCACCTTCCGTCAGATTATCTTGGTCACTTACCTGTGTTTCTCTCCCTAACCAGAGTCCCTGTGATAGATCCCCAGCTCCACGTTCTGTGTTTGTTAATAAACATTTTGAAACTTCCCACTGTCTGTCTCGCCTCGACTTCTGGGTCCTACATTCAGATAAGCTAGTCTTTGTTGTGTTTTTATAACATTTGACCTTTAGACCAGTTCAGTTAGGCTACATCTTACCTTTGTTTTGGTTTTTCATCTTGGTGATTGTTTGAAGGACCCTAAAAAGAGGGATACGTCAGAAATCAACACACACACAC